>NW_009648550.1:1671427-1745313 GCF_000708025.1 Charadrius vociferus | reverse complement strand
CCAGACAAGTGAAACCACAACATTTACCACAAGGGGAAGTGGGCACAATGAGTCAGGTACTCTGGTGCTTGCAGGTGTCACAGCAATACAAGGTCTTGTGGAAGGACGGCATTGCTGAGGTGGCTTCAGAGCAGTGGTTATACCGGGGTCAGGATGAAGGCCAGACTGGCAGATTTTTGTGAAAGCATTTTTAAAGCGTAGGACAGAAAAGGCCTTTCAGATCACTTGGCAGGTGCATGAGTATTTCTTACAGTATCTTCTTGTTTTCCCGTGGACATTTTACCTCTTCAAATTACCCACCCCCTCTGCAGGACAGTTTAGAAACTGCACCATCAATGATTCAGTACCAGTTGCCACAAGACCTTTACGAGCAGTCTTCCAGGCAATTTTCCATCCATTAACACAACAGTATTGCCCTCTAAATGAACATGAATAATTTTCACTGTTAATATTTAATGAAACACAGACTGACCCAGTACACTGAACCATGACACATACAGGCACAAGAAGAAGAAAACAAGTGTCAAGCACAATTTAAGCACTCTGTATCAAATTCTCCAAAATGACCAGAAATTTTGAATTTTCAGCTCGAGATGTGGCATAAGACCAGATCCACTAGTGGACAAGTGCTCAAAGCTTTCTGGAAAGCAGGGCTGCTTAAAGCGTTTCAAATGGGTCAGGCTGTCTCACTAATCACTGTTGAAATGTAGGCCACTGCACTTCCATTTGCACAGCGGTAGCACAGCTAAGTTGTTACAGTCACTGAGACACAAAACCGTCAAATGAACCCCGAATGTGGGAGCAGAGCTGGAATCAAGCAAATGTGCAGTTGGCATCCCTATGACACAACTGGCAGCACACAAACAGATGCTGACTTACTGCTATGCCGTTGCCGGACCAAGGCCCGTATCTGCTGAAAGATCCCTTTCTTGTTGAAAAATATATATGACAATAATATTCTATTAATATGTTGAGAAGTATCTATTATTTACAAGGTAACTAGATAATGATTAACTTCAAAACAGCACGTTTTCTCAAAAAATGCACAAAAGAATCAAATTGTTCTACATCGAGCACTCTGCTGCCACAGCCAGACTGCTCCTAGTAACCTAACCAGCTAATTTAAGGACATTTATTTTGGGAACATGCACCATCATGCAGAAATAGTGGTCCACGGGCCCCATATAGCAGCAAAAGCCAGATCAGGTACGTAAATCTTTAAGTGTGATAACCTCAAGTCCTTTGTTAGAGTAATAGCAGAGGAAACAAGATACCCCACTGAGAAGACAGGGAAACGGGGGTCACAATACGAGTTCCTCAAGGTCAACACAGACGACAGCCTGCGCTTAAGTGCTTGGCTGCCAGGCATAGCAGGGTAAGAGGGAACGCCTATGCAGACCACTAAGTGAAATGAATCTCCCAGTCTTTTTACAAACTGGTCGCCTCAGTGAAGTTGTAATTAACATGGAGCAGCTTGCTAGATTAGCATACAGCTAGTATTAAGAAATATACTGAAGACCATGAATATGCTGGAAGTGGTTAATTAGTACTAACATGATTCCAAAGATAGCGCAGAACTACATTCAAGTATAGCACTAGTGGTTTTGGGCCAATTGTCTTCTGTTCAGCAATTCTAGAGCAATCCTGGGCAATGATACGTAAAAGCTCACACCTTGGTTTCACTAGCTACAGGAGGGGAATAGTAATACTTACAGTTTGGAATTGCAAACATAACTCTTGAAGTTCCTACAAAAGTGCACGCACATATAGATTTGTAGCTGTTAATGGACTCCTACAAGCTTGAGCCATGCCTGGAGCTAGCCACAACTTCCTGTGCAGGAGCACAGGAATGTATCACATTTAGAGTTAACACGCATTTATTTGTAGAGAGAAGGAGACCTATAAATTGCCAATCTGATTCCTGATGACAGCGTTTAATAACCAAATCTAGATATGCAATTGAGGAAGACCTTACAAGTGAAAAATAAAATTAGATGGAAATTCTAGATCCCAGTTTTTATGTTGGAATACAGAGTTAAGAAGAACATTCATATCAACAATGGTAGTAGCTGCATGTACAACACTGCTATCAGACTCTGCTTTTGCCGCATGGAAAATGCCATTCTTAGAGACAAGGTAGAATCTGAATTGCTCAAAACCACATGTGAATAATGCCACTGCTGAAATTTTGAGCGTGTATGTGGTTGACATAAAAATAGTGAGAATTTTTGCCTCAATATCCGAACACCTGCACAGAAGATCAAAACTATTTTCTCAATAAATTACTCAAAGTAATTTTGTTAGCTTTTGAGTACATTATGTATCCTAATACATTTCAGCACATTAGTTTTGCAAATTAATCTTCTATAAAAAGACATTAGTTCAGTTCTGAGTGGAATTTTAGGCATCAGAAATCTATTCATAATATATTATGCAAATATTCCAGTAGAGAGCCTTAATAAGTTAATATTTCCAATAAATAACTAAAAAACCCCATGCACATGACTGAAAAGAAGAAAAACAAATTTGGCATTC
This sequence comes from Charadrius vociferus, assembly GCF_000708025.1. Classification (NCBI taxonomy): domain Eukaryota; kingdom Metazoa; phylum Chordata; class Aves; order Charadriiformes; family Charadriidae; genus Charadrius; species Charadrius vociferus. The sequence goes on along the minus strand of NW_009648550.1, from coordinate 1,742,778 downwards.
TGCTTGCCTTTCACAACACTGCAAGTCATCTTAGGAAGAAACACACATCCTTGTCTTTCAGCAATGTGACATTTCACTCCACACGTGCACGACTCTTGCGTGATGAGGACCATAAGAATGGTCAATACACATCCCCAAGACACTCCAATGATATCACTGCAAACATTTCTAGAATTAAAATGCTAATCTACTCACATCCCTAAATTTAATGCATGTGTTGGAGAGTGATTTGATATGTTCATTATTCTCAGCTAGGGGAATTAGCATTGCTGCAGTGATTTGAATGAGTCTGCCCACTGTGTCTCACAGTTACAAAGGTTTTTTGGCTGCAGAATTAAAAGCTTGACAGTTGCTCACAATTTAGGGAGTGAAAGAATGCATTTTTTTAGAATTCTATGCTGAGGTCATCCAAAAGGACTAGCAAGTCTGTGACATAGAAAGAAGCCTGTGTCTCTCTAACAACCTGCTTGTGTGTTTTTCAAATGGGATCACACAACACATACGCAACATCCACTGCAGGTTTTGTACTGCTGGCGTGGATGCTTCAGGAAGGATGCAGCGATTCTTCATTAGCTGGATCATAATCAGGCAGCTTTGCTCCAGTGTTGATGGTTCAGGTAACTGTAGATAGCTGGGTAACTCACAGTATGTTTTAAAGCGGTGGCTTCTTCATATGTTAAAAATACTTTCTTTCAGCAGCCTTTAACTTATCACCTGCCTGGGGTATCTACCTGTGCTTGATGCAGCAGAAGTCAGTAGGGCCTTGGCATAGAGGAATCTCATTGCTGAAGTCTCAAAATTATGTTAATCCATTTGTGCAGCAATAAGCAACTAATGACACTTAAAAAAAACCCCACCCAAACACCAAAACACCACAAAAAACCCCAAAAACTGAAAAAACAAATCAAAACCAGATGTGTTTGGTAGGTACAGTGCATCTCTCAAAATCTGTTCCAAGAGCGTGCGTTCCAGCTAAGCAACTTTAAAAAACTGGATCTCACTGTTAAAATACCTCTAAGGAGCTGAGTTAAAAATATGGGGAATCCTTACAAGCCTCAGCAGGCAACAGCCCATGCAGCTAAGTTAGCACATAAACCAGCACCAGCTATTGTTTTATTTGATTCCTTTTTCTTTGGCGGGGGGAGAGGGGTGCTGAGCAGGAAGGAATTTTTATGCATATATGCATACACAAAAGGACTATTTTTTCATCTATGCAAAGTCAAAACATACTGGAACCATAAATTACATCCTGGATAAGTGTTCAGACTTTATATCCTTTTAAGGAATACAGCCTAAAGTTAGCACCCCACTTCCAAGGTATAATCTTCCATCACTGTTAGATGCTGCTGCCTGATCACAGCCAGACAACTGGCTCAACACCAAGATCACAAGTGTGCCAACATATGGAAACAATTGCTTTCCTTTTGATTGGAAATGACATTCTGGGTGTGTGCACAACATCCCCCATCAATCATGCAAAATGGTTCATTATTGGAACTTAAACTTGTCATCCAATAGAAGATTCCCTAGAGCTTTAAGTGAAGGGTAGGAAAGATATTTACATGTCCCAGACAGCAAAAGAACCTCTGCGTGGCGATAGTTTGTCTGAGCCACGCTGTATCCTGGCTGAGCTTGTTTCCTTCTCTATACACGGCTGTGTTTCACGCACCAGCATTGATGTTGCTCAGCTCAGTGCAAAAGCAGCTAAATCTTGAAACTATACCTGCCTAGTAAGGCTGTGCCAGCTGCTAACTACCCCTGGGACTCCAGAAAAATCTCCACACATCAGCAATCTCAGTAAAAGAAGTGAAGGAAAAGGTTTAATAGTGAATATTTGACTATAGATTACATACTTTGACACCAGTAACTGCCTATCTATCTCAATGAGGTTGCAATGGCAGAAGGCCTGCAACACAACAGAAAAATCAAGAGGATTTTTGTTGAACCTGTGTGGCTGATCTGAAGATAGAGAGATCAGGAAGGCAAATTCCTGTTGAGAATTCAAGGAGAGTCTTGTTCAAACAGTTTTCTGGGCTCATACAGCAAAGAATAGTGAAGGGAAACAAAGGCAAATAACTTCCTAAAGAACTGCCAGTACAAGTGAAAAGACGTGAGAGGTCTGTTTTTTAAATGAGTAAATACAAGTGATAGTGGCACTTTTGGATATATTTTTGGAGTTACTCTGGGTAACCGTATGCATCCCAGGAATGGGCCCACAAACTAAAAATGAAATTGTAGCACAATGGAGGTGAATGTATATTTTTCCATTGCTTTCAATAAAGCCAGGGGTTCATGTGAATGTTTGAAGTCTATTGGTGATAGGACTGACTATTTAATGTTAGCGTAAATTCTGAAATTAATTCTTCTATGGATTATAGAAAGAGAAGCTTTCACATGGAGGAGAAGTAGGCAGAAGCACATCCAGCTATAGCACAGAGCAGGCAGAAACCATCAACGGTGGGGTTTTTTTGGCAAGAGCGAAATGATTATGATGATTAAGGTCCTTTATGGGCAATCAAGAGAAACAGACACAATTCCCACCTCTGTATGGCCTTCCCACAAGAATAAACACTAGTCTCTCAAAGGCAGATTTTTCAAATGTATTTAGGCACTTGAAGATGCGGGGCAAGCGCCATGTAGGATTTACAAATGCATCTATGCAGGCTAGATGTTTATCAGCACCTGTTTGTGTCCTTTGGGTCCCCTATCTGCAAGAAGATTACCCATGTCATCTATTCAGATCACAGCCAAATTCTACCTTCAGTCGTACACCCAACATTTCCATGTAAGTGAAAGAGAGGAGTGAGCTCATATCTAAGGATGGGACTTAGCCCCAAGTAGAATAGGAAAAAGGATTTGCTGCATGACAAAAATAGGCCGAGTGCCTTGTCACATCTGACAAATGCCTCAGATGGCATAGCACAGATTTGTGGTGGTGGTGCTATTAAAATAGATTATATTTCCACTGAATAAACTGATTTCTTGTCACAGGTAGATTGGTAGCGCCTTTCTCACCAACAGTGAAAATGGGTCTCAACATCAGTGGGTATCAGGGAACTAACCCTTACACTGTTTTGAGAATTCACTCCTAATGCATCCTCCTACTGCCATTTGTTGATGAGCTCTTCCCAGGCTGGATTCTGCAGGCCATAGAGCTCCTCATCCACACTTATTCACAAGAGCTGCTCAAATGAAAGGAGGAAAAAACAAAAATAAAATCCAGTTATTTAGAGCACAGCTGCCAAATCAGGCCCTTTCTTGTTAAAAGCAGGGTGTGATGATGATCTGCCTAGGTTTGGATGTTTTCAATCATATAAAATAAAAATAGGTCGGACCCTCGCTTAATCTAAATTTGTAAAGTCAATGGCTCCTGCAGCAGACAAGGATCTAGGTAGTAGCTTTGATCCATTGTTGCTGCCTGCCAAGTAGTAGTTAATTTGTGTTCCTTTACAGTCTTTCTGCATTTATTTTTTGTAAATAGAAAGGCCATATTAACAAATAACACTCGAGGAACTATGTTTTAGTTGTGAACATAAACTGTGATGAGTCATACAAAACCCACAAGACCGCTGATGAGAAACCAGCTTGCTTTTCCTGTAATAAAAGCTGACCACCCAGATGAAAAGACAACGGCCTCTAACTCATTTTGGTTTGAAAAACCAGAAGTAGGCAATTACGTTTTCCAGCAGATACTGCTCTGGAGCAGGAGAAATATTTGTTGATCTGACTTTGGCTGGCAGACAGGCAGTTGTTGGGTGTGTACCACACAAAGAACACTTTCATTTTTTGGCATGGTACAGCATTGCTGAAATACCAAAGACCATGGCTAATTAAGTGGAGTGATGGAACAGAATGATTTGATGATAAGATTTAATTGGTATGAACATTCTCATAGACTAGTTATTGTATCTGTCTGGGAGGGCCAGACATTCAGCTGGGTTGAGCATTGCTCAACTGTAGCTGAGGGGGTAAAGGGCACAAGGGTGCCCTTTACTCACTCTCAGTCCTAGGACAGCTCAGCAGTTGGGTCTCAGGGTGCAATTGAGAATAGATTGTACTAGTCCTCTGTGGCCTCAGTCTGCTGCCACAGTAGCTGAAAATCACCAGGATCGGTCATAACCCCTTGCCCCTGCTATGCCCCCAACGCTGACTGTTGGGGCATGGAGTTACGTGTGAGCTACTACAGCAAACCTGCACCGCCCAGAGACCATGCCATGGAGAGCAGGATTGCTCAAGCTGCTTCACACCAACAGAGCACAGACCAGGATCCAACCATTAACTGTGTAAATGCTGTCGCATTCAGTTGATTATTTCGATTCTTTCTTAATAAACCTGATTATCCTAACTTTCTCAACAGGAAACAGTGCTTGGATAAGCCATTTGGAGCTTAATGGAATGATACTTGTTCCACAGTTTGGCTGACACCAATGAAATTGGTTCCCTTCAATACTCTCTACCTGTACTTCCATGGAAACTTTCCACAAGTCATCCATTTGGAGCTCCAGACAGTACTAAACTGGTAGCGCTGCATTTTCCAGGGACACAAACAAAGTCTATTTAAAGGCTCCCACAAGGCCTAAAATCACTGATCAAAGCCATGGAGCGATGACCAGGGTCATACTAGGACCAGTGAACTGGTATTGCCAAAGGGAAGGGTTTGCATTTCAGAGCATTCTCCTTCCTTGGACATGGACGGATGATTGCAGCATTCTGTTACAGGCCACTTCCATCTGCCTTGACACATGGCCAACATCAAACAGGCAAGAGAGCCAAGATCCTTCCTAGAAGAGCCTGAAAGATTTCTGCCACAAGGGTACATATTATTTGTGTTAGGCACGTGTTTAGGTCACCAAGTCAGGCAACATGACACACAGAAGAGTGTCACACGCTTCAGGATCCATCAGGTAAAGGTAGGCGTTACCACCACACTCAAAAGTCATTCTAAATTTCACCAGTCATCTGTGCAACCGCTCTAACTTTTGCTGCAGAAAGAAAACTGAAAGTAATTCCCTAATTGTTTCTTTCACCCTTCTCTTCAGTATTTAGCAAAAGCTGTCGTGGTTCTAAATGTGGCTTTTTATTTTCCCCTACACACGCTTAGCTATACACAGTAAATCTTACAATATTGTTTCATAACTCGCTCACATTTGGCTATGGATTCAACGCAAAATGGTCTTCAAAATTAAAAAACTTGCAGAAGTTAGGTGATAACAACAGCCATTTCATCTCTTAATACCAAGTGATATTGTATACACCAAAAATGATACGTATGACTTTACTAACTATTGCCTCTGGCTTTCACTCCTATATGCCAACATTTGGCCAGAGACGCCCGGAAGAGTCAAGACTACCAATTCACTGAACAATTTGTGCCTATCTGTATAATGACATTCTTTTTTTATGTTCTTTTCCTCCACTAGGAGAGAAAGAGAGTCAACTGCCATTCTCTTTCCCCTCCCAACCCTGAAGGAAAGACAGCATGTGATAGTTCTTGCTATAATGTAAAAAAACAATTTTCTTTGAATGCCATTGTCCTCCCTTTGCTGCCAGAGACTGTGGGAGCTCCAAAATCTGCCCATAGTCAGCATCACTATGGCTTCTGGCCTTGTGGTGTCTTGCAGAATGAATCTGCTTCCTCAATTACTAAAGAGAAAGAACCCTGAGCAAACAGCCCTTCCTTCTTACACCTGGGAAAAACTGTCACTCTGCTCAAGGAAATATCTCCCCTTCTTTCTCTCTCTTTCAATTACTATAATTGTAAAGGTTTTTTGAAAGGATTTTAACACTGCATAATCTGCCCTATTCCCTTCACATCTCAGATTGCTCTGAAATTACTGACTCTCACGACTTCAAAATCTGAGCTTCCTATTAGCCCACAGAAACTGAGCATCTCACACCATCAGAGTAGTAGTATACTGATTTTAAGTGTATCAGGCTTCGATAGTTGAGAAAATACATTGGGTTCTTAAACAGATTATAATCTGTTGTGTTTCAAAGTGTTTTCTGGTATTAAAGTAGTAATTCACATGACAGTTTTTTTAGTTGAAGACAATGCTGTTCAGCTGTAACACACTGGTCTTCAAGTGTGCTGTTCCATACTTGCCACAGTGCTCTCTTGGAATATCCTTTAGTGACAGCGGCAGTCTCTTGTGATCCTCCTGGCCCAGTCAATGAGGGTGTTGGCTCATCAACAAGTTGCCTCAGAATAAATATGCATGGAATCAAGAACTGCAGAACTGCAGCTGCTCTCCAGCAAATTCTTTTTTTAAAAATAAGTGATGAAAAACACAGCAGCAGTTTGAGTCGACTTGCGGATAATACAGTGCCACCAGGCACATAATGGGAGACATTTAACCAGTGCTGCTTTTCCAGCCAGTCAGCTCACCTGTTACAGACGTGCTTTTGGATGAGTCTTTTCCTCTCACATAAGTCTGATTTTATGGAAGACTTAGATCCCCAGACACCCTACTTGCAGAGAATAAAACGCCAGTCATTATGCTGACAAAACAGGGAGAGAGCCTGTCTGAGCAGTTTTTTAAAAATTGGTCTAGACTTGCTCTCATTAATTTGCTTTAGAGATGGCTGGGAAAAAGGACATGAGAATGTATTCTGCCTGCTCTGAGCCCTGGTGAGACAGCCCTTCACTAGCACTGTCAGTCTGTGCTGCAAAGTGCAGTGCAGCAGCTAGAAGCAAGCACTCAGGTAGGAGGACATTCAGTCAGCTAAAGCGGACACTGCAAACAATTGTCCTCTGACAGCAGGATTCGGTCAAGCTCTCTGAAAAATCGTTTCCAGTATCTATACACTAGTAATAGCTGATGGGAGGTTCTTACAATCTTACAGCCTCCAGATGCGCATTTTTTAAATACAAGTATTTCCTCATGTGATAACTCACAAAGGTTTGTTTTTTTACACGACAGAGGAACAGTTGTTACTAATACAGAGTTACTTAACAGGTGAACTCTGCTAGCAGATGCATTCAATTTTTATAGGTCTTTACTCAGGATGACAGTCAGAAGGAAACACCAAATGATATCAGTAGGGTAATTCTTACCACATACTGTTATAAGGAGACAAAAATCATATCTGCAGACAGGTGCATAAAGTGTAGTTTGAAAAACATATAGACAAATATAGACAAAACCAAAAAATACAACTTATAAATCTGTTGGCAGATAGCAACTATTTGACAGTGTACACAGTGCAATCCAGTCAGGTAACATTATCTAATATTAGAGAAAAAAACTTCGAGGGTTCTCACCTATTCCACATAAAGGCCACTGCTGACTGAACCCAGCTAGAAAAACCAACTCGGAGTGGTTTCTGAAGATAAGTTCCTTGGGTGCTCTGTAATTTGGTGGAATATAAAGATACATGCGGGACTCCTGATTTTAAAGCATCATTGGTGGCCAGCTGGGAAGATATTAACACAAAGCTGTTGTTATTACAGTGGTTCTGAGGTGTCCCCTCAGAACACTATCCACTACAACACCACTCTGCCACTACTGCTGACACCAAATACTAGCCTTCTAAGGAAATAATTTCTGTGGCTACATGAAGTCCCAAACTCATTTTAAATCTTAATTATGGGTTGCTTTAAGGTTGATGGTCTCACTCAGATGTTTAGAGTTTTTTTTTTTTACCATAGGTATTTCAGGCCACATACATTATCTACTACAATACCGAAAGAGAAAGCGCAAATAGTTCATACCTGTTTTGTCTTGGTGTCTTTTGCTCCCATATAGTGTATTGGCTTGTTTAACAACCTTACATTGGAGCTAATTAATCTTTTGTAATGTGGTTGGGGATTATTGCGCCACTGGTAAACATGAGCAGTGTTTACTTGGGAGAGATAGAAAGTCTCCGTTGACAATTCTTGTGCATAATTCTGGCACATCAATATTAAACGTTCCATAAGTATTTGGGCTGAAATACAAAAGCAGACAACAAAGACATTTTTACACCAATGCATATCCTCTACTTGTTGATACTAGTTAAATATCTTTACACGAAGCAAAAAAATATATGCATTAAGAACTCAGTACGCCCTAGATGATATTATTCAATGCTCTGAAACCAGAACAAGGTTCCAGTGCAGTTATTTTGCTATTATCTGGGTTTAAGCCTCAGCAAATGCCAAAGATTGAATTCTGTTCTCATTCACATTAATTTGTTCCAGTTACTCCTGAGTCATACTAGAGAAATGAAGGTCAGGTTGTACAAATAGTTGCAGTGAAAGTGTTAATGTCTTGGTTCTTCTAAATTAAGAATATGACTAATTCATATCTACTATTTGATCCTGAAAGCACAAAACTGATCCAAATTCCTGGACTGGATTACCTATTTTTGAGATTTTTTTTTAAACATTGATCAGTGTTTTATTCCTGATTTAATTCTGTGGGGTTTGGTGGTGGGTGGTTTTTGTTGTTGTTGTTGTTTGGGGTTTTGTTTTGTTTTTTTCCAATCTGGCCATTGCACCAGCTCTCTCAAGTGACAACGACTTGCTAACAGGCAATTTCAAAGGTTTTGACTATTCTTATCAGCTGCTTTGGGCACTGATTAGCTGAGGTATTTACTGCCTCATCAAATACCGTTTTTCTGATTCTGCTTGCCAGCAGTTTCTCTCAATTTATTTTAGTAATCTTTCCCAGAATCCCTCAATCTGTGACTCTTCCCAGATATTCCCTTCTTAGTCTCCTACTCCTTTTTCTTCCTACCGCCCATAATGACATATCTGATCATACTATTGACATGTTAATAATATGCAGTTACCATTGTCTTTTCCATCCTTTCCTTGGTAATCTATAATTTTGAGCCGACCCTCCTTTTCAATAGAAACCAATTAGAAGCAATTAAGTACTTAAATTACAAAAGGAAATAGTTCTCTATTACAAAATATTCACCCAGCTAGTTCAGTCATTTCAAGGAAATAGTGAACTATAGTTTTATTGCGGTGATAAACAGAATAGAACTGATACTGAAATACACAGTTAATGTTTAAAAAAAGAAGTGCTCTCCAAGACCAAACATTTTTTCCTGATAAGAGAGGAAAAGTCTTACGTATGCTGTAACTTGAAGTCACAGACGAGAAATCAATTAAACAGGCCAACAGGATAGTTTCTTGTCTCAGAATATTTAACTGATAAAGAGCCAATAGAAATTAATGTTGTTAAGTTTCCAACAGCACGCTTTCATACTGAAACACCAAAGTAATTGTTAGTCTTATTGCTGTGCCTGGAGGATTGTCATATCAACTGGGCCCTATGGCACCCAGTATGCAAATATGCAGTGGAAAGCCAGACTTTCACCTAAAAATCTCATCTAGCTCTCAAAGAAGTAATTTCTTCCATTGTCTTTGATGGAAGAGGAGGATCAGCTCTCTGAAAAGTTTCTAGCCTGGTTTTATTCTACTTATTCCACCAATTCTACTTACTAATAAACATCTTTCTTGAACAAATTTTATTGGACTCAGTAAAGATCACAGCTTTTCCTTTAGTGACTTTCTGACAGGTAGATACAGCAGCGTGTGCCAGTTCAGGGTTGCTTATCAGGCACTTCTGTTTGTAAGTTAGCCATGCTGGTACCTATTTATATATACATATGCAATATATAAAAATTCTTTCAGGGCCTCAGGAACATAGCATTGATCATAGAATCATAGAATGGTTTGGGTTGGAAGGGACCTTAAAGATGATTAGTTCCAACCCCCCTGCTGTGGGTAGGGTCACCTCCCACTAGACGAGGTTGCTCAAAGCCCCATCCAGCCTGGCCTTGAACACCTCCCAGGGATGGGGCATCCACAGCTTATCTGGGCAACCTGGGCCAGTGTCTCATCGCCCTCAGAGCAAAGAATTTCTTCCTAATATCTAATCTAAATCTACCCTCTTTCAGTTTAAAACCAGTACCCCTCGTCCTATCACTACATGTCCTTGTAAAAAGTCCCTCCCTTTCCTGTAGGACCCCTTCAGATACTGGAAGACCGCTGTAAGGTCTCCCCGGAGCCTTCTCTTTTCCAGGCTGAACAGCCCCAACTCTCTCAGCCTGTGCTCATAGGAGAGGTGTTCCATCCCTCTGATCGTTTTTGTGGCCCTCCTCTGGACCTGCTCCAACAGGTCCGTGTCTTTCCTGTGCTGAGGGCTCCAGAGCTGGACACAGTACTCCAGGTGGGGTCTTACCAGAGCAGAGTTGAAGGGGAGAATCACCTCCCTTGACCTGCTGACCACAAGGTGGACATCCTGGCATTGACAGTACATCCTGATCATTCAAACCAACCTGCTATTGCAGGCAACTCTGCCATATGATCCTTTTTACTCTATCTTAATAATAGTTCAGGTTTTGCCCATTCCTCTTACTCTTGTCATGTCAGAGCCTCACTGCTCAGACAGTCAAAAGTCACCTCATTTTCAGAGTGATAGATTTCTTGGGCTGACAAAGCCTCAGTCATTGTTATCCAAGTATTATCCTTTAGCTAAAATTGGTTATTCTTTCTGCTGCGACCCTGAGTGCTTATCCTTATAACATAAGCAGAAACATCAACAACGTTTTCTAATACTTTTGTTTCTTTTTAAATGGGTTTTAAAAAAACAACAGGTTCTCTGCTCTCCCAAATTTGGGTCTCCCATCCTATGATTATCATACTCACCCCAACTGAACCTGCTCCAGTTCCAGTGGATTTCTTGAACATCTTATACATTCTCAACTGTCACACTGCACATGGTACAACAGTATTAACACTTCTCTGTCTCTGGGAAGACCTCCTATGGTGCTCCATAGGAGTGGATATTTCTATTACTATAGTCTTCCAGGTCACTCAGCTCTTTCTGTTCATCATCCTGACACTCTCTCCAAGTTAGGTCTCTTAAATAAGCACATTTTCACTTCTTCCCAATTGAACATACACACACGTGTATGCGTGTGCATTAGCCCAGTAAGATGGAATTTGATGAACTTTCCCATCACTTGCCATACAACTCACTGTCTCCTTTCATCAGCTCTTTACCCACTTTCCAGTTTTTGAACTAGGTCCCATCTTTTTTTAGTTTTGCTTGTATGTTCTCATGTTACCCAGGAATTACTGCATCAGCTGCTTGTAAACCAATGTTGTTTTGCGCTACCATGGTTTTCCTGTTTAGAAAATCAGACATATTAACAAAGTTGTTAGAAAGTCCAGGTTAACTGTTAGTCTGTTTTCCATTTGTTCTAGAGTCCTAAATGAAGTAATAATGAAATCTTGTCATTGGGTGAAATTATTCCATTAAGTGAGAAACTTGTAAGAATATTAGACACTAACCAGCATTTTTTTTTTAGATACAGACTACAAGACAAATGACCTTTTCACTGGAATTCAGACATTTTCACATCAGGAACTCTGCACTTCAATTTGAGGCATAAACATTTTTTTCTTGTGCGTGTTTTGTCACGGCTGAGGGTAAGCCCTTGGATCCTAAATGCTCAGCAGTCATCAACAATTCTACAACATCCATTCTTCTCAGGCTGCTAAACCTTACGTATTCCAACTGCTATACATTGTGCATGTATCTATCTGATTTGATAAAAACCAGCATTCACATCCTTGCGATCTTGCTCCTGGGAGTATTTTTAGCTTTTTCATTTCTTTGTTCATTTACAGTTTAACTGGAGACTGGATGAGGCAAAGCAGTAAGTATTAGATTAATTATTATGATACAACCTGTATATAATAGAGGCATTAACCTGTATTACCTTCACAGGGAAAGAAAGGGGCCTAGAAGAGGCTGATCTTTCTTTTGGTTTCCAATTAGTTGTTGTCCATTGCTCTGCCTTTCCCACCCATAAATTCTGGACATGCACAGAAGTCTCCATAGAGGTCTGTCACAAGAGAAAACATTACCATAATGGTGGCCACACACTTTCACCAGATAGAAGCTTTTCCCTGCTTACAGTTACTAGATGTGTGATTGGACCCTGAGGTCCAGCTCACAGGCTAGAGAATTCAGTCCTACCTTGTTGACTCCCTTCTGCTCCACAGTGAATCACTGGGATTGCAGTGATGACTTCTGCGGAAGGCAGAGATAATGAAATGGGAGAAGCCTGGCCAATAATCTTGTCATTAATCTTCCAGCAGATGTTTTTGCTTTTCAACCTGATACTCATCTCCTTGCCTGTCTGCTAAAGAAGGGTTTTTATTATGAAGCAATGTGATTCTACAGTTGTACATGAACACAAAAGAGGGCAAAAGATGAATGCCTTTATGCCAACTTTGAGCCCTCAGAGTCAGGGCAGTCTGTTACATTCTCCCTCTTCAGGATGCTTCACTGGCCCCATATTGGAAAGTCCTGACTTAAGAGCATCTCCAGAGGATCTGGGGTTCACCTGTGGACACTACTTGCCAGATCTGAGGATTTAACAGGCCCAAGTTTCCATTACAAAGTTAAAACCCCTCTCAAAATACCAGTATTAGGAGTGGTAGGCAAGACCTCAGAAGGCCAATATTTTCAAGGCCCTGAAAATATTTTCAACTGAATATTTTCAACTACACTTAGTATATCATAGTAAAAAAATGAAAAAGGAGGATTTCCTATACTTTCCAAGGAAGGATTTTCCTAGCCAAAGTTCCCAAATGTAGTTGATTAGTGTGAAGTAATTAGTGTTATTAACATTTATATTTCTGCCAGAAGAGGTGAGACCTGTGGTACTTAGAAAAACACATAAAAGGTCTTATGAAAACCTAATTTGTGGAAGAAATGAGGGAGGAAGGAGCTTAGCTTTTAATCCTGTAATGAGGGACTCACTAATGAAAAAGAAATTCCTTTAGAAGGCTTTCCCAGGAAATACCTCGCTTCATGAGATTAATTTGTATAATGTCCCCATCTTTTGGATTTTGAAAGCTCTTTGAAACTCTGTTTATCCAGTGTGTGAGTGGCTAAATAAACACACAAAAAAAAAAAAAGAGAAGAAAAAAAGGTATAAAATAGCTAGTTAGATAGAGGAAGTCCATTTGAGAGAGACATTGATAGTAAAAAAATAAAGACACACCAGTTACAGGCCCCAAAACAATGCTCTTGAATTTCAACCTCAACTTCTAGTTGAGCAATAAGGTTTATGGAACATATGTTTTCTTTTCTGCTTCTTTTTCTGTTTCTCTTCAGGTTTTTGGTTTACAAACTGCCTAGCCTACCAGTGCCCAGTTCCATGCCTGGAACTTACAAATTCTTCCAGTTCACATAAGAAAAGCTATTGCAAGTGACAGAGACTTCCCCACATCCCAATGCTTCTCCAAGACAGTTAGAGCTTCTCAGAGACCTGTTGTAATACCCACAACCCAAGGAGCAAAACACCCAGGTGAAGTCAGGCTAACTCTGTGGCCCAGCAAGTGGTACCACACACAGCCAGCCAAGCTCAAGACCCAGAAGCTTTACAGTGCTAATAGCCTGGACAGTTTTCCCTGTTTCTCAAGAGGGCTAAATAATCAGTTAGGGAGATACCACTTTGCGGAACTGCTTTGCGCACACGCACACCCCCACCATGTACCCTGAAGACTCCAGCCTAATCCTGCACATCCCCACATGTCTTCCATCCCAAGCTCCTAGGTCTGGCAGCCCTCAGTTAGGTACCTGAATTGCTCTTTGCATTGCAAGTCACCTCTCTGAGAAGTAAGGACCTCTCCAGTAATCATGGGGACCCCTGAACTGGGAAATGCTGAGGCTCTGGCAGAATTCTACCCCATAACAGCATTATACTGCTTCACTTTAAGACCCAGGTCTGGTGCACGGGAAATGTCAACAGTCCACTTTGCTCCTGATGGCTTAAGGCTGGGACCCTGCACTGGCAAGAGCACTTAAAGCTGCCGAGAAGGTGAAGCCTCTTGTGAAGCATGCAGATATCCAGAGTATGGCGCAGGGCACCTGGAAAGACCCAGAGAGGGTTTGTGAGCAGAAGGCAATGGGGGGATGAGTGCTGCAAAGACAGCCAGTGTTCTGTCTATCCGCCCCAGCCTGGTTGTCCGTCTGCAGTTGCTAGGAGATCCCACCCGGGAAGCCTGAAGCAGCAAGACTCAAATGGGGCTGAGCCCCAGGGAGAACAGGAGTGTGGCACCTTGTTGTGGTTCGGCCTCAGCCAGCAACAAAGCCACGCAGCCGCTCGCACAACTCCCACAGCCGTGGAAAAAGGAATCGACAGGGCAAAACTCGTGGGTTAAAATAATGGAATTTAACAGATCAGCGAAAGGGAAGATGAAAACGCAATTACAGTACCGCCGCGATGTGCACCGACCGGACCCGCACCACCGCAGCCCAACCCCAAGTGGCAACTGCTCTCCTCGCCCCGGCTAGCGCCTCTTATAGCCCGGGCATGGCTCCCCTGGGATGGAATACCTGCCCCCTGGCGGCTCCTGGGGGAAATTAACCCCATCTCTGCCGGAACCAGGACACACTGGTACTGGCTCTGACGACACGGGGTTCAGCCCAGCCTGCCCCCAGCGCGCCTTCTCCTCACCTTTCCTCTCACTGGTATATGCGGTCAGTTCATATTCCCATTTAGACTGAAACACATCAGTGATTAGTACATAACTGGAGATCAGCTCAACACCGCACTAAGCAGGGGCTTCTTATTTGGCTGTGCAAAAACATTTGCTGAGTGCGGACTGTTAATACAGAATGCCGCAATTGCAGAGACTGAAGGAACTTATACTGAGTGAGATAAATGGCATTGATAGATTATGTTTCTCCCCCTTCATCAGTCAGGGATGGAATCTAGGATAATACACATTTCTTGATCTAATACATGCTGAGTTGCTCGATCTCGCCATTTTCAGTTTCTTATGCTAGTTAGCTGCACTACTACTTTGTAAGGAAGTCAGTGAGGTTACCCTCCTGCACGCCGCTCAGCATCACCATCAAGTTAATTCAATGCTCCTCAAGTAGTATGTGGGTGCTCACAGCCTCGGAAAAGCAGCCTATGCAGAGTATTTCTTCTATAGTTCCAGTTTACATCAGAAGACACCTTGCTACTGTTTCAGCTCCAAGCAGAAATGAGTTAAAAAGGAAGAAAATTACCTCCAATGCAATGTTTCTACAGCCAAATCCAACTTCCAATTCCTTATCAGACATTTAACTGTGGTATGAACCACGACACTTATCCACTCCCAGTGTGCATTCTCCTTTTGCAGGCTACTCCTCTTGTGACTGGACAACTCTAGTCAGTACTTCCTTCAGAACCCTCATTTACTCCTGAGAAATTACTTATCTGAAAAGGAGGGGGCAATAAGTTTAAGTTCAAGAGAAAAAGGGAACCATCAATTTCCTTAACAGGCCACCTACAGAAAAAAAAAAAATCCCTAGTAAATTTCCTCAGTATAGACAATGCCAAAAGTTCAAATTTTCCTGTCCATTTCTTCCCCAAAACAAGCTTTAAGGAAAATATAATTATACCCTAAGGGGTATGTGAGGGTTTCTGTTTTTAAATTTACAGCCAGCATCTGACAAAAATGTGTCACTGGAGTCACCTACCTGATCACAGGTGGATTTAAGTTCTCTCTGTGACAGAGTTGTTCCCCCCCATGCAGAATCACAACTGTAATGTTTATGGAAATGTAAGTGGGTACACTGCAGAAATCAGCACTGTATGAAGGCATGGAGAAAATTCTGTACTGTATCTACACCAACAATTAAAAATAAAATAACTTTCTAAGCTTGGTATCTTGTGGAAGGATGTAGTGATCCTGGTTTCCTGAAGAGAAGGCAGAATACCAATGAGGTGGCACACTGGGCTCCCACTTGTTTGTTGGTAAGCCAGTTGCCTTTGTAGAATGCATTCAGAGAGGGATTCGGGGATGTGAGGAGGGAAGGCTTCAGGGAAGGAGGTAGAGGTGGTTAGGGAGGGATAACTAAGTTTCAGGACCCTAATAACACTATTTACTGTAAAAGTAGATTGAAGAAGAAATAAGATTGGTTCACATAATTTTGTTTTCTTGGATTAAACTTACTTAACTCTGACCTTAAACTGATTGGTCAGCTCCGAGATTCAATTTCCCTAAGCCTGTGCATATATAACTTGACTTTTTTTAATAATAAAATTTTCTTCATAATGAAACAGAAGAGCAATTTGAACAGATGAAAGCCCACTAGATGCCTACAGAAAAAAAAAGTCACAAGTTTCATGGAAAAGCTTTCAGATTCAAGGAAGCTAGTTCTAATCAGTAACAGTTTCACCACTTCTGACTGGCTGTAAAGCCTGCCTCCTTCATTTGTAGCATTGCAAAATACACTTGTTCAAGTCACTCCTCAAAGACTAGTCCAGTCCAGACCTACTTTTTATCCTCCCATATAGTCGTGGCATGTGTTTGGCCATGGGGATGCCCACATCAGCATCTTCCTTATGAACTGGTTATTTAAAACATTTGTGACTTGCCATTACAATTT
This sequence comes from Charadrius vociferus, assembly GCF_000708025.1. Taxonomy (NCBI): domain Eukaryota; kingdom Metazoa; phylum Chordata; class Aves; order Charadriiformes; family Charadriidae; genus Charadrius; species Charadrius vociferus. Next base: position 1,726,381 of record NW_009648550.1, on the reverse strand, counting down.
TCCCTTATTGGAAGTGTATTCTCCCTGCAAGAAACACAGCATACATTGTGCCCTGAATGAGGGGGATCAGGTATACTGACCCAAGCAAAGCTCCTTTGCCCTAGCATTTTCTTTCTTTAAAAAGAATAACGCTAAGATACAGACTATATTAAATATGCCTATGTAGGGAAGGACTTTTGAAGCAGAAGAGCATATTGGGATTGATGAGTGCAGCCCTAGCTCTACCTCTGGCTTTTATTTTTTTTACTTGTGTGTTTATTTTATTAGGCTAGACAGGCACTTTCTCTTTTCCGCATGCCTGGGTAATGCAATCCCCAGTGGTGTTACGCTGTCAGGAAGTATCACCCCCAAGTATCCAATGGAGTGTGGCTGTTGAGGCAGGACTTCTGAGAGAGACTAACTATGGCACAAGCAGGAGCCTAAGCCATTAGTGATCACTATCAGCTAAAATGGAATAGCTAGAGGAGACGAATGAGGACAGGAGGGAAATAGAAGGCTGTTGCTGGAATAGCATTACACAGGGAGCTGTATCAATGGTGAAAGCCTGAAATAAAATGGAAAGGCAAATCCCAGAAGGACAGAGGAGAGCTACAACGGTTTCTGGGAGTTAGCAGGCTATAAAAACTGTAGCTGACCTCAGACTCAAGGGAACTGGGGGGAAAAAAAAAAAAAAAGACTATCAAGAAGGGAGTATCTTGGAAATAGCTGTTAGGATACGACAACTCTAATCTAGGGCAACAAAGGACTGGAAAAAATTGGAAGCAGCTCAGTGTAGAAAAGCCTGTATATAGTCCTTGCACTTTATGCAGCAGCTACTGTTGAGATGCACTTCAGCAACATACTTCAGAGGACTCCTAGAACTGTTTAAGGTGCTTCAATTTTTTAAGTTGCTCCACTTGAAATTTAGGTTGTCAATATCATACGTCCAAATATATAGGTCTTGGGTGAAGGAAAATGGTAACTAAGAAACAGAAGTCTGAAATTTCTTCTTGGACTAAGAATAAACATCTCTGTCAGAGACAGATGGATCGCAGCTCAGATGTTCAAAACATGAAAAAAGATGTTTGAGGAAAAATAAATTAGTGGGAAAGTGTGAAGCAGTAAATTGGTAGGATTTCTCTCATTGAGATAAGCATTATCCCTAACAATTGCGATATACAGAAGCATAACCAAATAGTCTATGACCATTGAGCAGCAAGTATCACATGTACTTATCAAGACAAAAGATATACTGATGTATATGATGCTGTGTGGCAGCATCAGTAAAGAGATTTGCCTTAAAAGATCCCTTTACCTATTTTTCTAATAGTTAGCAGGGAGATTTCTTTTTCTTCCTGAATACTTGTTTCAATCGCATTAGTTTAGTGGTTGCTTCAGGTTACTTTTAAATAGGTCGTTCTCTCAAGTATTTTTCTCATAGCTGCAGATCTTTGATTTGTGGTTATTTTGTTTACTGTCTGAATTAAAGCATATTTTCAAAATTCAGAGGGTATTTTCCCTTGCTTCTCTAATTAGATGCATCAGTTTTTTGATACTAAGTAACATACAGCTGACATCTCGTCTTTTTATTTCAGTGAATACAGGCATCTAAGGTTAAGTCTGCCTCCTGGTTTCCAGAAATTAATGCCTCCTGTATTGCAGCAGCGAGAAATTTTTTTTCTCTTTTGCTTTACAGTGATGGCAGCAAAGATAATATGTTATTGCTATGATACAGAATTATCAATTCTGAAGAACCATTTTTAGCTGAATGGCCCTAGTTTTGCAACCTGCCTCCTTTAGACCACATGAAAACCTTACCCTAGGGGCTTGCTACAGAGCAAAACACTGTATGCAGGCCTTTCCCCTAGGACCAAACACAAGTTGGATTTCTAAAGTGATTTGCTTCAAGGCAAGTCTGTATCGAGCTTACCAAATCATGTTAATTATCACAGCCATGTCATACCCACTACATCTTTTAGTGTCTCCGTTCCCCTGCTGACAGTTTTTAAAAAATGCAAGTAAGTCCTAGCCATGGCTTTTAGAAAAAAGGAAAGAGGACATGAAAAAAATATCTCGGCTTTCCCACGTGATTTCATTCCCTACGCTTCACGAACACTATCTAAAAAGTTAAAAAAGCAACCAGCAAGTGAAGAGTGCTACCCGGAGGTAAACAGCTGCTGGTCAGCAGAGCCGCCAGATAGGAAACTGATTTGCAACTGGGCTTTAAGTTTTCCTGTTCTCACTAACTTCTTGCTAACAGGGTAAAGAGGATGGTATGTACATGGCTCAGAGGAAACTGGTTGGGGCTGGGGAGGGAGGGAAAGTACATCACCTAGAAAGAGAAGGTGAAACTTTGCACCACTGACGTAAGAGGGGTTCATTAGGTGTACAACAGCAGAATTCTTCCCATTCTCTTTAAGCCAACACTATATTTGAGGATGCAACACTAAAGCGATAACAAGCCTTTGCATCAGACACTAAAATAGCACTGAGCATTCAGTTGTACCACAAACTGAAAGGTTAAAAGCAGTCATTGCAACCCACCCTGCAAGCATATGTAAAACACTTTGCTGGTTTACTTCAGTATTAGATAGCATAAGAAGCAAAATAAGCACTGCAGACCTTGTTCATTAGGATCTGCCCTTTTTGCCTGGCTGAAAACCAGTAAGCATTTCACCTAGGTAGAACTGTAATCTCAATATTTTCAGAACAACTAAGTCAGTTTATTCAGAATATGTGTGCATTTTAAAGGTAGCTTGACTAAGCCAAAAGTTTCAGAAGCTGTTGCTATTTCTGTCCCTTCTTTTTCTTTTCTTTTTCTTCCTAAAATATTACAGAACTTCCACTGAGGAGAAGGGCAGCCCAGCAGCGCAACATTTCCTACCACCCAAAGAATAAATTTTATGCCTGGATCAGAACAAAGTTGTTGTTTCACACCTAATAATTTCTACAAGTAATTGTGTGCAGAGCTGTAAGACTCTGCTCACAAGGATCTCAGGAGTGAGTATTAACACCATAAAAATGACCTATTATTTATTCCACAGGACAAAGACTGGTCACGCTATTTAAACAGATGATGCAAGCATCACCAACATCTTACACATACAAAATGACATACCTCTTTTTGCATTAAGTACAAATATACAATTGTTCGGTCAACTTCCTGCATATGAAGGTACTATGCTCTATTTCCAATCTGCACCTCAGTGCAGAGTAAGCTTCACAATCCCAAAGTTTAAGAGTTGCAAAGGTGCAAAGATCCCTTTTTACAGCTGAAATGACTAGCTAAGCAAAAAAAACTTTTAACCTTTCTGTGTGTTAATTTCCACACATGTGGCACATCATACTTCCTACCTTTGATAAAGTAGTTTCATGACTGTAAGTTGAAAGGCACTAAGTATTCTTATTCATTGGTGGTTCTAGGCAGGAAAGCTTTGGGAAGGCATTTATCACAAAACACTGCATCCTTATCTGGATCCAGCAAACTCGAAGAGCTAACAGTCTAGAGGAACCAAAAAAATGCATTTTCCATTAGAAATGTCAGCTTCAGACTGGGTGAAATGTTATATTACTGAAAGACTGAAGGTATAAAATGGGTCCTTCATCAGCAGTGGTGAATTTCACAGTTCTTCTGAACACTTTAAAAAGTAGAATGTAAGAATTCAGTAGGTTTAACAGATTTGCTTCAGACAAAAGCATTGTTACAAATGTTAGTATCATATCTTAAGAGAAAACACAATCTTCTCAATCACTCTGTGCCCACAATTCAGTTTAAAATGATAGACATAGTTTCTTCCTTCTCACAGGCACATTACTGACTGTGAGATTATACTGCCTGCATAATGAATTTAAGTAATCAGCATTATGGTATTCAGGCTATGGCTTAACTGTGATAAATAGTGCCTAAATCCTATTCATCTTGGTATATCACTCATTCTTTGGAGTACACATTACTATTTAGTCATCATTTTGTTTTGAAAGTGTCAGCAAACTTAGATAACTGAACATGTTTGTTTTTTTTTTTTTTCCTCCGAGTTATATAGTGGGTCATTAATTAGTTTTAACTTGGTCTGCAAATTTTTTGTCTGCTTATTTCCTGACTGCAGACACAGTCATTTCTGATAAGAGATGTTACTCTTATAGCCCCTCATCTGGAGATACACAATTCATGTGTATTTTCCTACCTGGTATGAAGATTTCTCCCTCTAAGTGAACTACGCTGCTCAGCAGTACGCTAGTTGCACAGTTCAGTAGTTTATGTCATAGAAATTTTATAAGGCTAGTTATTTTTAAACAGGGGAAAAAATATAAAACAGCAGCAACAGTTGTACAAGGCTCACAGTAAGTCTCAAATGTCTCCAGCTGTGATCTGCCCAGAGCACCAAGATACTGCCATCTAAATAGATGATTCTTTTAAGCCCCGATATATTATTTTGATCTCGTTTCACGGTACAAACAGATCTCCTGAGTTTTGCTCCAGAATGCCTTCTCAAGATCACAAACCCCTTCAAGATAAGACCTCTTCTACTGAGACCCTCTTCCCCAGGTAGCCCTTTTCTGTTTATGCTGCTCACCAACTAGTTTCCAGAGATGCCACTGACAGCAGCTGCAAACAATCTCAGGTAAATTTCTGTGTGTTGAGCTTTTTTTAAAAGTCCAGCTCCCACACCTTTCCTGCTCTATTTACCATCCCTATGCCTCAGCTGGAATTTGCTGTTATTACTATTAAAGCCTCCCAGGGTTGTACGTATCCACTTATGTCTGCTCCCACTCTTTGCAGAACAACTCCATCACTACAAATTAGTAGTCGCTTGTTTGCTTGGGATAGCACAGTATCTGGTGTATTTTCAAGTGGTGAACTTCATGCAAGGGAAGTTCAGGCTTTTAGAATGTTCCTGAAGCCACAGTGATACTTCTTTAAGTAGGAAAAAACAAAGCCAGCACCAAGAAAGTGACTTAGTGTCTTTATCTTATCTACCACTTCTCAAACACTGTCCCATTAATAATGCATTTCCTTGCTTGGTAGCGTTCCTCCAGTTGCATGACCAATTACTGTTCTCACTGAAGTCCATGGCAGCATTCCAATGGAACATAAGTTAGTGCCTCCGAGGGCAGAACTTGTGTCTCTCCATTGTTTATTTTGTTAACTCCCTGCCAAATACAAGTGAATGCCAGGTTACCTTTCAGCTAATGGAGAAAACCTAGGGATTCTGGGTATTCCTCTGATTCAGTCTGGTTTTAGTGTTCTATGCATGTCAGATCCAGAAGAGAATTGGTCTCAAAATGCCTAATGGGCATTGTCCCTTTTTTCTGAAATAGTCACCAGCGCATGGTTATGATGGACAGAATTTACTTCTTGACACTGATCAAATGTCTGTGAAACAAAACCATGGCTTACAGCCTTTAGTGTTGCAAACAAATGTGTGTTTCTAGCTGGTTGTGCACATCTAAGTTTCTACTGCTAAAGAGATCTTAAAAAAAAGTGGGGTATTGTCCTACTGTCCACATTCAGGAACAACTCAAATGCAGGAAGAAATGTTACAAGACTTTCCTATTTCTGAAACAGAGGACTCATGGGCTATAGCTAACACAAAGAAACTATTTGTATTTGTACAGCTCAAAAAAGCCCACAGAGCCTTTGCACACAGCAGATCTCTGATGATATTGGGCCAAACTTCTCATGCTCCTCCATTAATGCTGTTTAGAGTGTAATTCTTCATGCTGCTACCTTCTGATATAAAGGTGATTACATTTCAGAACTGATTTATGAACTGATTAATCAGAAAAGATTTTTATATATTTATACTTATGTATGTTAACCGCTATAGTAAGATCACCTAATTGTGGAAGACAATTAGTATCCCCATAATTACTCAATACCATTCTTGAATTTTCACTAGTAAAACCTTTCAATCAATTTCTGCAGCCCTTTTAACTAAAAGTGAGGTTGCTCCTTCTTTGATCTTACATTTCATTATTTCTTATTCCATTATGTCAGTATTAATACCAAATAAACTGGGGCAAGTGTAGTTATTTTAAGTCTGTGCAATGTGTTTTGGTTTTGACGCAGAAACAACCTCTGACTCTTTAATACTAATACTTATGCCTACTACACAAGATACTGTGAGGACCCTTGAAGAACAAGTACTGCAGAAATTCCAATTTACAGTATTGCCATTGTATAAAGACTTGTTAAAAAAAATATAGCATACTAATTTTCCCCCTCACCATCTTTCATTACAGCATTCCCTTCAAATTAGAGTACTTCAGTGGGTAGTAGTACATAGCTATGCATTAATCAGTAAGCTCTCTTGACTAATCCTGTTCATTCTGTCTAGTAAGAGGATTCCAGCAGCAAACATGCATACAGTTTTCTAAGAAGAAAGTAAGCCAAGAAAGACAGCTCCAGAGGATATCAAGAAAATAAAAAGTGACAGATTGGTGTCACGTAAGAGAAAGTATGGCAGGAAATGCCATCATGCTTTTCTCTATATGAAGGCTCAAGGAGTAGGTATAGCAGAACATTCCTATTCTGCACTACAACATTGTAAGCATTGGGAGTAAATAGCATAAAAGATTACATCATTCCCAATGAGGCAGAATGTTCTCATTCTGTTCACTGCTTAGGGAAGATTTTTATTTTCTTTTATTCTTTAATCAAATATAAACAAACCCATACATTTTTGAAATTGCATGGCCATTTAGGAGTTAAACTCCAATTTTAATTAATGTGTCTGGTCTTAAGGTTTAACGATGTGAACTTTCTTAAATTATGGTAGAACACAAGTCAGGCACAAAAATTCCCTTCAATAAAGTCAGCATTGTCCAGAATTCACAAATAACTTGGAAATAGTGGGAACAAACTTTCAGAAGTCTCAACCATTTTTAGATAGGTAGAACCTATTTCCACTTACAGCCAGAATGGAGCTGGCCTATACATCATTTGTTCTTGCTACACTGCATTTTTAAAAATTAAGTCAAAATAAAAATAAAGGATGTCTACAGTTAAGAGTTATATCAGTATGCAGTAGAAAAAGAAAAAGGTGTCAACTTAGTTTTGATGTCTAATTAGCTAACTGTTCTTGCCTCTTTTTTCTATCTTACCATTAGAATTCTTTGGATCCTCAAGAAATCAATGTTTTCATTAAATCTAGAGTTGCTGCTCTGATGTTCTGTACACACTGTATTTCCACAAATAGGATGATTTTGGACTCATGACACTTTAATAGAATCTGACAATGAAATAAAATAAGAAGATTAATGCATGCAGTGCAAGACAATACTTCATTAGTTGCAGTAACACAGCAACATGTGACTTTCAGCACAGAAAAATATTTCCAAGCAACCAAATTCTACAGAGGGCTCAAATCTCCCCACACGTGAAGGTGTCTTGCCCAGACTCATCCAGTCCCTCTGACAAGCTCTTCACCCAGCTTCAGAACCCCTGAACTCACTTGCCTACCCAGGAAGCTGACAGACAGAAGTTACTATCTCCTGCCATGTTACAGGCTCACCATTAAGCCTTGACCTGCTCGGACTGCAGGACTGCATCCTGCCTTGATCTGAAGGATCTTTCAGACAGAGAACAGAAGTTACTTTGAACAGTCTTTGAATATCTGTCTTGGAAAAAGTCACCCAAGTTATGAAAAACAAACTGGTATCCGTTCACTTATAACAGCCTTTTCAGGGGAGCAACAATGACATGCTGTCTTCTAGACTACTTCTTTTTAAGATGCTTTTAACAACACCATTTCATGTAAGCTACTTACAAACTTCAGTCTATTCTCCTTCTTGCAGTCAGTACAAGCCCCCATTTTGCGTGCAGCATATCCCCAAGAAGATACAGGATTATTTCCTTATTGCTGATGATCACCCGGGCAAGAGTCCTACAAGCTTGTATTTACTCACAAGTAAGGCAGGTGCCACTTCATGCAAATCAAATATTTTCCTGTACATAAAACAAGTTACTTCTCAAGCTGGCTATATACCTCATCAAATGCAGGATCCTAACTGTACTGCAGGCATTCACATAAATAAAACATGGCTATGCAACACAGTTAAGAACAAATATGATGCATTAAAATTTTATTTCAATGCAACACAAAAAGAGCCTAAAATATCTGCAAAGGCATTTCCCCATGGCCGTGCATCAGGATGCCAACAGCACGCAGTAAGTCATTAATTTCTCAGCTTGATAACAGATGGGCTTTGGCCTCAGTAACCCCTAAATTCACAGGGACAGACTTTTTTTTTTTCTTCTATGTTATTTATTATTATTACTCCTATCACGATCTTGGGCCTCCACCTTCAGCTAGAATGAAGTTTAAGGGAAGAGATTCCTTTGCCCCTTGGAATGCCATTCATTTCCGAAATCTCTACAGGAGTATACTCCAGAAGTACAACTGGCTATAAGACTTTCCAAAACTCTGAAAGTATGGAATGTGATATTTATTCCCTTTTCCTCTTAAAACCCTACCCAGGGTTTCTGGGAAGCAGACACACCTGTGACACTTGCTCAGCAAAATCTTAACTTCTCTAAGAATGAAAAGCATACTATATGCAATTTATTTAGCACTGTTAGAAAACTTAAATATATTTTGGTACAACACAAAGTACATATATTTTAGTTTTGAACATCAAAAACTCAGAGGTAAACTCACTAGAGAACTTGCATGTATTTTTCTGCCTCTTGTCACTAATGTGAGGGAAGCAGATGTTGAAAATAGAAGACATCAGTATTGCTGACTCACACGCAAAGAAGATTATAGATATATTCCAGAATCAAACCTTTTCATCAGATTAGCTCAAGACCAGCAAAAAGCAAGGCTGAGTGTTATCACACAGATAAAGAAAAAAAACCCTTGTGAAACAGACTCAACAAGAGATCTGGCCTACACTATGTAGGCCATAGATAACAAGAACTATATTTGCTTAATACCATATTAAAAATAACTTCTGATGAAATACTTCTTGGTTAGGAAAAGCACTCTAAAATCCTTGGTGTAGTGTTCATATCAAGACTTCATTTTTTTTTTTGTTTGTTTTCAGTATGTGAGAAAGTTACATGCAGATTTAATCTTTCAGCTTTTTCAGAGTTCTCTACCTGCACATTTTCTCCCCCCAAAAGTGAGCATTTTAAATGGCTGCTTCCCCCTCTTCAAGCCTTGCATTTTTTGTGGAGTCAGGGTAAAATTACCGAGTCCTTGTGAGCATCCAGCTCCACCCACGCCAATACATCCAAACAATTTCATCTTTGGCTCCTCTTCCTGTGTACCTCACATCCCATTTGTTCTCTGCCTTCCTCTATTATTGTTGCTCAAAATATAAGCACGGGAAGTTGGATGAATATGCCTTTGACTGAGGGGGTATCTTCTGTCAGGTAGCTTCAAGGAAGATGTAAACTACTTGACTTTTTTTTTCAGAGAGGATGTAACAGATATTGAACTACCACTACACTTGAACTTTGCCATTTCCATTTGAGTTGAACAAGAGTTATTGACAATGACTTCAACAAAGGATGCTTGTGTATAACCACAGAAGTCAAGCGTGGTTTGAACTACAGCAATTCATAACTAACTCCTGCAAATTGTAGAAAGGAGGTTTGACTGCTTAATACACAAAGGCCCAGTGAAAATAAATCTAGTAGTCAGTAGAAATAGCCTTCTACACACACCTTGCTCTGCACCGGTGAAAAAAAACAATGCTGCTAGAATGAAACATCCTTCCCCAAAATAAAAAAAAAAAAAAGAACCACAAAGTTCAAGATGTTGCCTGAATTGATGATATCTACCCTCAGAAGAGGTACAGACCAGCCAGTGCCAGTACCAGCTTAAGTATCCTCACAAAGGGCATTCTCGGAGGATATAGTCCAGGCAGACACCAGCAGGCTCTGCCCACAGTCAGAGCCAACCCAAAGCCATGTAACCACATTACTGGAGTATTATTGCACTTTATGTACTACACACTTCTTACAGGGACTTACAGTGTGAGCCTCCATCATAGCATGATGGCACCAATCTTGATTAACAGAGCATACTGCCAGATCACACAGGTGCCTGCTTGGATATGTAAGATTTAACCAGTCTTCCAGTAAGTACTAATCCTGACACCGGAGTACTTTAGAATTGAGGATATAGATCTGTTCCAGCCCTGACAGACTCCTTGGTGCCTGTGAAAAGAGCACTATGTATAAGAATTAGATCCAATACTGCAAAGACATAGCCAATCTTCATTGACATAAGTCAAGTTCCTCAGGACCTTTCATGTATGTGATATATGTAGGTGCACCATGTTGAATCAGGCTCCAACATACATTCTTAACTAAGGAGCAAATACACATCCCTAAGGAATATAAAATCTTCAATTTTAGTAAGAAGATCAAAAAAGAAAAAAGATCAAAACATCCTTTATAGTCAGTATGGATGTAAGCTGTACGTAGATAAGGAAAAAGGGGTGAGAGGCCATGCATTTCATTATCTTCTTCCAAGACTTTAATATGCATTTTTATAGAGAATTTTAAACCAAAGTTGGTTAGATAATCTTAGTTTGAGACAACATAGATTTATTTTAAATTACCACTGTATCTTAACTAATTATCACAAATAACATGATCTATAATAGAGCTGTTTGAACAGATCTCAGTGTTCTAGTTGTGTAGTTAAGAATTTTTGCTGAAATTACAAATAGAACACAAATTTATTATTTTGCATCTAAATATATGAAGAATCACAGTGTAAAGATTAGTTTCCATATGATTATATATAACAAATCTCCGTGCACAAATAATCACTGACGCTTTTAATCATTTATCTCGCTTTCAAGATGCACTAAATTAGATATTCCCATTTTCAATATTAGCTATTGACACTCATGGTGTAAAATGTCTAATATGGCAACTAGGAATTCTTACTTCATGTGAACAGGGACCATTTATATTTATCTCTAGTATAATAAAGCACTCAGATGCTCTTATGACATTTTATGGAGGCACAGAAAATATCATGCAGTAGAAACATCATAATTTTGTGCTTAGTGATGTTTTCTTCTGTTAATATCTAGTGCTAAATCCTGAAAAGTCAAGCTTGGAAATTTCCTTTTCATTGGAAAAACTTGTTCGATCTATACGAGAGCTTGGGCTTCCAACTTTACTCAGCCAGGATTTCCTGCAAGAAAAACAAGAGAGGGTGAGCGTATAAAGAACAGCACATGTGGGGTTTATTCTCCTGCCATTCCTTTCCTTCCCACCCCCCGCCAAGAGCCTTAAGAAGCCTTTCAATGAGGAAACTACCACACATAGGTTTAGTTCTTTTCTGGCTTTCCTACCTTTCTCCTTAAAAAAAACCAAAACAAGCCAAACTATTTAAAAGGTATCAATATTTCAGAGAATATTACACAGTATTACCTAAAAATACATCTGACAAAAGGCTCAAGAAGATTCACTGTAATGATCCCTTTTAAGTGCTTGTAACAACATTAAAATAGGTGTATATTACCTTCGCAGATTCAATACTCTACTTTCAGCAAAGACCTAAAGACTATTCATAATTGAAAAATATTATGAAAAAAGAATGCTAACAGCCAGTTTACCCTTTTCTGACAACTAAGAGAAATGGAAACTGAAATGAAAATGAGTAAGTTCAAAACCAGCAAAAAGACAAAGCCAACAAAAATCAAAATTATGTCAAAGCAATACCAAGTTGTAACAAATACTGAATTTTATGCAGGCATTAAGTGGATTTGCATTACAATCCAATCTTTAATTATGCTGGTGCTTGCCTTCTTCCACACCACACTAGAAAATAGCATTGGACAGAAATTACCACAAGGTAATTGAGGCTGGAAGCTAGCAGTGCAATGGCTGCTACTACGTGCACACCCACTTTATTCCTCTCCTGCAGCAATTCGCTAATTCACAGTAGTGATAAACTGTTGTGAGATAAAAAGGAGGTGCACAAACACTTGAAGTGCAGACAATGACACTGCTTACAGAGGTTTATTTACAAAAAATACTTTATCAGTATTTTCTGTTGTACTAAAGTCTCAGAAATAGAAAAGAGAAAGTATTTTAGCATACCATATTTAAGGAGCACAAGTGTATTTATTTCCACACAAGTACTTACAACTTTGATGACGTATAAACTGCTATATACACATAAGTCTGACTAGTATTAAAAAATATCATTATTCATTTAAGTTCCAATTTGAAGACCGTAAAAGTTATGCCATATTAACAGTTATGTTAATTAATCCTTTGCAAAAAATCACACTGAGCATTATAAAATACAATGTTCTGGCAGTGAGACTTAATTTTGGTGTCTTTATAATGAAAGTTGTGTATAGAGGTTGCTTCTCTTGAGCCAGAAAATAAAACACACCTGAGGAATAGAAATTTATCTCCCTACTGACCCAACGTGACAAGACTTTTTTCTAGGCCATTTCTGACTCAACATAGCACTGCGAAGTATCTCAAGTATCTTAGGCTGCTTATGAGACAGGTCATATTCTTCAAACTGTGCTAGTCCTTCATAAGATTGGTCTCATCGCTAGCACAGACAGTTCCAAACCTGTACTCAGAACCTACACAACTAACCTCGTTCTTGTAACTCTGCACACAGCCTCTTGATTATCAAAAAATATACAACCTTATACTTCATTAAGAAAACAGGTATGTATTTTGAAACATAGCTCTATATACTCCCACATGAATAAGGATAAAGTACAAATTATGAAAATCCAAATTAAAACAATCCATCTCCTTCGATACTCTTTATAGGATGCATGTATTTTATTCCCCATTGTGTTATGGAACTGCTCCCTACCTGGGATTTGCATGACTATAGGGGCTCAGTTCCTCATTGAGATGTTAATACTTCACAATAGGATTGATCTTCCCTCCCTTTGCTCAAGGGACTGACCATTCACTGAACACTATCAAGAAGCTATTTTTTCCTTTTTACAAGGTAATAAAGGAGGAAATCAGTATTTGCTAAAAGCAGTACACAGTTACAGTTGTCTCCCCATTTATCTACAGAGCAGCAAGTGTCATCTCCAATATCTTTGATAAGGATAATACTTTTAAAATGTTTTTTACTTTCATTGGTACCCAGATCAACAGGCCCAAATTAGGAAGAGGCTTTGTATCCTCCTCTTGCTTCACTCGGTCTTCTTAATTTTCTTTCACATGTGCCATGAATTTCAAATCACCCAATGTGCACAACAGATTAGCTACAGTTACTAGCATTTGGAGTATTAGCTTGCCATTTATAGCATCCATTTTAAAATCCACTGCTGCTACCCACTTCTCTTCAGGAGTGAGAAAGACAGCCTCCACCTCGCTTGTCACATGGGGTAGGTCTGAATCAAACAAGGACATCTCTTTAGTCTGCGACAGAAGAGTATATAGCTTAGTCAATAAATATTTTAAAGGATCTATTTCTAAAGAGACTGCTTCAATGAGTCTGGAACAAGAGCTAATCTCCAAATAGCCATTTCCCATTGTGTTTTATTTCTCAAGTATCACACAAGTCCGTGCAAGCGCTCTTGGCTACAGTCCGATCTCACTGTTCATAACCAAACTGGCAGTGTGGGGACTAGATTGACTCAGATACACTTCAATTACAGATTTATGAGGTACACAACCTCCCTGTCCAAGGGAGAAGCCAGGTAGGCCAGAACCAGAGTCTCTCCTCAGGGTGCGCAGCGCTCCTGCCACCCCACTCCTGCCCTCTGCCACATGGTTGAGAACACCCAATGACTGGTTCATTCAGACAGGGCTGCTTGCAAAAATACCCCAAAACAAACCTAAACAACATTCTGTTCCTTTTATCATTTCATTAACCAAAAGAACCTTTGCTAAGTGATTTTGGTTTGTTACCTAGGCAACCAGGCTCTTTCCATTCAACGTATTACTGAAAAACAATATCTGAAGAGCTGGGTTTGCACCATCCCAATTTAGATCCTCACAGAAATAGCCTAGATGTGTACAGTATTCCAGTCAGGCATGTCTTGCAAGCCAAGGGACATGTGTCTACCTGCTAACTTGACCGAATGAAGCCTGACCATGTCAAATCTGCAGAGTTCTCTGGAGGTGTTATTTAAGGAGCCTTGCCTCTGTAATACAAGGTAGTGCTAGCGCAGCCCTAAAATACACCACACTTTGAATTCCACAGGCAGTAGAGTAACTTTATGATTTCCCCAAATAAGATTTATTTTTTTAAAAACTGCAATCTATGTTATAAAACAGATTTCTCTAAAATAAATGGCTTGGTTGGCACTATTCTGACTGAAATCTTCTCCTACTTTGCTAAGGAAAAAGTAACTGTGATGCAGGAAGGAACAGACCTTTTTGCACCTGTACACAAGCAGGCATGCCAAACAAGCACATGAATGATGCATTTTTCCTGTGATAGACTCTGTATCAAACCACTGATTACATAAGATATGCTCCAATAGTTCATTTGTTGTATGCAAAAATTGAAATAATGTTATCCTGAGACTGAAGCAATTTACAGTCTACAGTGCTAGAAACATATCTGAAAGTGACCTACAGCATTAATACTTGGTGAACTGCGAACAGTTTAGGAATGTGTTTGTTTCTCTTCACCTTAACCACAGTGTCACTTACAGTGGAACAAGAGAAACATGTGCTTTTATTTAGAGGGAGAGAAAATAAAGGCACTGGCTTGTTTACACTATTTCCCTTTGTTTGGGATAAAATATTGGAGAGAATGTTGCTTTTTGAAGATTGTATTTACATCTGAGACAGTGTGTAGACTAGGATTACAAATATTTATAATATACCTCCAAAATATTGTTGTATCCTGAAACAGTACTGTCAAGTCTTCATAAATCCTGATATTTAAATGTTTGCAGAAGAAATGTGGAATTCTTTATCATCACCGTCTGGCTTCTGAGCTTTTGGGAAGAACTTTAGCCATGCTTTTCCAGCTTTGCTCTACAATCATAAGGGCTAGGAACATTTTACTTAAAACCTTTGCCTTTATAAACATGAAATTTACATATACGTAAAGCCTCTAGTAGCCTGTATAGTAAAGACATCTCATAGCTTACTGTAGAGCCATTCCATTGCCTCTACACCTCTGCTCCTGCTGTCAGAGCCTAAGAGTAAAACAGGAATCTGGAAATTAAATTTATAGGGTTCAGTGTTGTTGTGGAAAAAGAAGCAGGAAGGATAAAAACCTTGGTAACAAAAGTGTGTTTGAAAATACTGGGTTTTGACATGATTTGAATCAGTGTGGCCTGAAAAAAAAATAAACTACATCACAATTAGCATTTTAACTTTAGCAAAAGCAATCAAGGCCTCAGTAAGGTGAAGAAAACAGGTTATCAAGAAAATACATGAGGGATCCTGGGAAGAATTACTAATTCTGGTGCAGGATAACGTTAGGAGGACTCAAGCAATATGTACAGTCAAAAGTCTCCTACTGGCTCCTAATAAGTTTTTTAGCTCTCAAAACTAGGCTCTCACTTGGGGTAGAAACCTGAAGCCACCTGAATTGAAAATGCGGCTGCCTCTAGAGCTCTGCTCAAGGGGGCTTCTAGGCTGCCACGGAAACTGCTGCACCTCCTCAGGCAAAGGGTATCCAGGCGGTTTATAGACTATTGTGCCACCACTCTCTGATACACCACCAAAACCACTGCTGGCAGTAGTCCACACTAGGTCAGGATCAGATGCCTGCACTTAATTGCATGCCTGTGCCTTTTGCATATACATATCTGCAAATGGAAGGGAGAAGCAGGAGAGGGAGAGCAAGGCAAAGTACAAGGGAAAGGAACTTTAGCACATTTATTAGAATGACCCCACCACAGTCCATGAAATCAAAGCCAAGTGACAGGTTACCTTCAGAGGATTAAAACAAAAAAAAAAAAAAGAGAAAGCCAACAGTAGTCTAAGAATACAGGCCAAGTAGTGGGTGAGTTAGAAACAAAGCCACCTGCTCAGGTGTGGGTGCAGTGCCCCAGAATAGAGCTGGAGCCTCTAGGTGTGGGGAAGACTGCATTGCTGCTGCCTGTTCCCTAGCTGCTCTGGGCATCCCAACAACAGAAGTTTCTTCACCCATAGGATATTTAGCAGAAGTCCTGGAACTGTTTTAGAAAGGGGAGAGAGATATTTAATCAAAAGTAGTGTTTGACTTTGTATTTTTAAACACAGCTGTCAGATGAATGTTGTTAATTTGTTTGTATTTCTTCCTTTTCTGTCAAACCCTGCTGCGCTCAAGGCCAGCATTTCTCTAGAGAATACACGATGAGCTTTTCTTGGAGGTACTATTTGAAAGTAATGTCAACAGCAAGGGCACATTAGCAGAATCTGATATATTGAAGATCCCGTGTGACACAATAAGCTTCAAATACGTATTTTGGTGTCATATTTCTATTTATAAACTTGAGAAAAATGACTTGTATGTTAACATTCATCACATTGCATATGTTATTGGCAAGATTTTTTAATCTAAAAATAATCATTACTAGTTTGCATTAGCACAGAATTTGACTCTATGTACTTCAAATTTACTTTGTTATTCAAATCTGATCTATGTTAAATGTCTTCACGTCTTAAAGAGGAGGAATTATCCCAGAATGAAAGAAATCAAGTCTGAACATGTTTTTTTTCTTGTATATGATGCAAAGTTATGTTGTGGATTTTCCTATTAATAGTTTGGTAAAATTCAAGTAGAATTTAATAATTTACTTAAACATGGGATCGTAAGAAATGTATTTTTATTAAAAAGTTACCAGAATACCTTTGTTCAAACCATGTTAGGCAAGCCACATTTGGCTTCTTTCATAGATCTTATTGGAAAAAATTAAGCAATGTTGCAGAAATTTGTTCCAAAAAAGAGTAAAGTAAATGAAAAGTAAAACCAAATTTGGCCATCTCAGTAACTTAAAACAGCTTTTATGTCCACAGTGACTTACATAAAGTACAAGACAAAAAGAGAATTTCCTGTTAAGCTTGTGTCCTATCTTCCCAAAGCAGTAAACATACCAGAAAGCCAGAAGCAGCAAAGCGCCTATTGTTATTTTTTCCTTGTAATATGTCTGCCTCTACAGGGTACCATTTGGCTCACAATGCAGACTAGGAATTTTGACGAACCCCACTCCATTGCACAGAATGCAATTGAGAGTTATTTCTCATTCCATATCTATGAAAACTAAGGCCATGGGAAGCTTAAATGAGAGGAACTGTTGCTGTTAAAGTGTACCAATTCAGGCTTCTGGGAAAGAAAAGCTAGTTCTAATGCTTGGAAACTGGTTAGCATCCATCACCCACATTAACTGTATTTAAAACAAATGGCTCTATTATAGAGTTGAACAAAGAGTAAAGTGCTACTGCTTCTGACCACCAGTTTCACACCAAAAAACGTTAATTAAACCCTTACTGTGGCCATTTCAAAGCAATCCTATTGGGAGATCATAATGATTCATCACACTGACACCAATTCAGTTTTCCTTAAAATCCATTTCATTATACAGCCTGGTAAAAACAAAACAACCACTACAGTAAAGGGAGTCCAGTTATAGCTATCCAGTTGGAGAATTCATATCAAACCAACACACATCTACAATCCAGGAAAGCATTCAAATAAAACAGAAAACTGCAGATGGCAAATGCAATCAAAAGTTGAAAGACAACACTTTTCTGTTCTCTGGTAGTGAGGTTCAGCAAGGAAAGAGACATAAAAGCCATATGAGAACCAACCCCACATTACCATGCTTTCTGTATCCGCTACACAATTCTCAGAAGACAGATTTACACAGAAAAATACAGATTAACTTATGCAAGAACTAAAAATAAAACCAGACCAAACACACAGTGAATTCCTTCAAGCACCATTGTGATTCTTGAAATTTTCCTCAAGAGTTTCCCTTACTTTACAAGTACTTAGGATAGCTAAGAGACTGAAAACCACGAAGACTCACTGAGAATTTGCAAACTGGCCCTTTCCAATTAAAAAAAAAATAAATCAGATCTTGAAAGGGAAGCATCATGTTATAGAGCACCGAGCAACTCTGACTGAGGCTATTTAATATTTCCAGTGTTGCAGTGACTGTGCACAAGTTTACTTTTCCCTAGAATGCCACTGTTTGAATACTTCAGGTGGGCTCCCTTCAAAACATGCAAGAGTGACTGTTTCTAATCAAAGTACCTGATATAAGCATCCACATGTGAGCACAGATTAGGTCACTGGTCATCCAGCTGCTCCTTACACTGAAGTGCACAAAATTGCTTTCATAGGCACAAAACATCTGCCTGCCCACTTTTACAGTGAAAACAAAACCCACTCCTTGGATTGTCACAAAAATCTCAGCGAAAACAATTTTAAGCTGAAATACTTACTTTGGATACACATTTCACATGTTTTCTTCTTACTATTAGGCGAACTCATTCATGTATGTTGGGACTTAGAAATTACCTTTTAACAAAAGATAACTGCAACACACATGGTGTTTAGCCCCTATAGAAGTGGATGCTGTTGACAGAAAAACATGTAACAACTAAGAATTTTATTTTTCTTTTCATCTGTAGCTTGCAAAAGTGTTTTGGATTTTTCTTATTAATCATTCAGCTAGGTCAGCTCCATTTTTTTCTACTGACTTCATACTACGTGATTTAATTTGGTAATTTAAATTGCATGCTTTCAAGGGAAGCAGTTACAGCCATCTTTTTAACATGCGATCTCAAGGAACTTTTTTAAAAGCAACTGTGATGTAAAGTAGCAGACATTTTAGTATATGAATTAAAAGATCAGGAAAATGTTTTAATAATGTTATATTAGAAAGCACAACTGTTCAGAAAAAGACCAAGTAGATTATACTAGCTAATAGTCTGCTTAAATTTTATACAATGAGAAAATCTGGGCTTTGTCAGGACTTTCTTTCATAATGCTGGTTTGTTGGGGTTTTTTTGCATTACAAATATAGCTACAATAAGTAGGAAGCAAAAGATTAACATAAGGATGCTACAGCTAGTACATTCTTTATTCGACAAGAGGTATTTGTGGTTTCCAGCACACCAGAACATGATCTTGAGGTGAACCCAGAATGGTATGTTTACAAGGAAGGTAACACTGTATCCATGGTATAGATGTATATATAATATTCCCTGGAAATAAAATCCCCTTTGCACTTGATTAGATTTGTCACCAAGAAGTAGAATTTATTGGTATGCATTATTTATTGTTTCCATAAATAACAGAAAAAGATCCTGTATTTAAAAAGATTCATATACTTCCCAAAGCCTAGCTGCGCTCATCTGCCTTGCGGTAAATCTCCAGAAACAGCCTGAGGTAGCAGAGGCACAAAAGTGAGATGTGCCAAGCCTCTAGCATGATGTTGCTTGTGAAAGGGCAGACAGACACTATGGAAGTGACTACATCTTCCACATTGTCACATCCTGAAGAGTGGTATTTTGTTTACAGTAATACAATTATTTTCATTCTTTAACATATTACTTCATGATGTTTTTCTTATGACTTCACATACATTAAAAATACCATTCTTGAAAGACCTAATATAAAGAATGGTTTTCTCTACTCGCTTTATAAGTTCCATAAATTTAACATTTAACTTGTGGGCACTTTGGTTTTAAGTCTGTAAGACGACACAGGTTATCTTTACAGGTAGGTATTAAATACATCATCTAAAGAATCCTTTCAAGTCATGATCCCAAACTACTCTGATAGGAGGTATTTTGGATATATCAGCTAGTATATACATACTTGAAATACTGATATATATACACACTTGATTTCCTACATGTCTACATTATTCAAATCAGCTTCGTAACATCTAATTGTTAAGCTTTAAACTTAATATTAATACCACAAAAAGCTCAATTAAAAAAAAAAAGGCCTGTTCATGTGAGCTGCAACAGTGCTGCAAGCATGCCTATGGCAAAGTCCATTCCTGTGGTCTATAAACTGTCATTATGAATATACTCACTTAGTAGAAATAAACACACTTAACATCAAAGCTCCAAGCTATTTAAGGAAGCTATTGGAGCATGAACTCATATTTTGGTTCAATGTTTCTTTCTGTTAAAAAAAAAATGTTATTTTAAACAAGGCTTTTAATATTTATTGAAATAGGATCTGATACACGTTCTTGGCTACTCAGTTGTTCCTGTGCTGTACTACACTGTATTTTTATTATACTTGTTATTTAGACTATTTCTCTAAAAAAGTTTTCCAGCTTATTTGCAACAGTGATAAAATGAATTAAGAAAGATTTCTTTTTCTAGGGAAAAAATAAACCCAGACTAGAAATCCTAAACTATTACCTTCTCAAGGCAACTATAGTACATGCTACTTAAAGTTACCACTTCCACAAAGCAAACTTTAGTGATTTTTTTTTTAAATTTATTGTGGGCTTGATTTTTTTTCCTGAACTTGCAATCAGTTTGACATTTTTCTGCTGACTCATTAGAATCTGCCCTTTATCAGTACTTTTTTTGGTATGAGAGCTTGCTTCAGACTTCAAAAACTAGGATAAAAGTAGAATTCTACTGAAGACAGCATCTTATTTGTACTAAAGTCAATAGTAACACTTCTAATGAGAACAGTGAGCTAGACTTGACCTCTGTTTTTACAAAATCTAAGCAGAGATCTACAACTACTTACAAGAAATAAACATCTAAAAAAATCCAAACCAAGGAAACCATCTTTGGAAGACAACTGCTCCATTCTATTGTCAAGTATTCTTAAATAGGTATTGTTGATAACTATTAATGAGCACCTTGTCTTGAACAAAATTTTCATTGTCACTTGTGCTTCACACGATGTAAGCCGTTAGAGCAGGAAACGCTTCTCTAACTCATTAAATGTGCAGTGAGCTGGGCAGTATTCTCCACTGCAGAGAACTTCCATTTTACAAAACATTGATCCCTTTTTTAGGATAACTGTGTATTCCTTTGACATGGGTATCAACTAACTAAATCCGAGTTTCTCTTTAATATTTTCTAGTCCAAATAACTTGTTTGGTTTCCATTCAATTGTTTAAATACACATTTTCAGAAGAGCTATGAGCAATGAGCTAAGAATGTATGCTTTGATAATGAAACACTAAGATTTTTTTTAAAAATAAGCAGTAAGAGTTCAGTAAAATCAGCTCTGCTTTTTTATATATATAATTAAGCATATCAACTGTTAGATTTTCAAGAGCATTGCTCAGGCAATGCAACCTCACCACCTAACTACTGTCCATCACAAAGGTAGTTTATAATAGCAGAGTAAGAGTAATGTGTTGTCATTTCTTAATATACAACAGGTTCTGAAACTTCATTAAATGCTTGGTAAAAAGAGAACCACTGCCAAAGTATAAATATGTTCCTAAACTCCTAAGCCTTCCAATTTTTTCTTCTTCCCCTCAAGCTTCAGGGGCTGTCAAGAAGTATCAAGTATCTCATTTGTTTTCTGTAATATATGCCATTTTCTTTCCTTCTTTCCCTTCCCCCCTTTTAAATTTTGTTCTGCCTGGGCAGTTAAAGCAGACAGAACTGTTTCTGATCCCTTTCACACTGTAGACTGCTGCAGGGACTATGTACGTTTTGCAGTATGAATTGAGAGCCACAAAAAATCCTAGAAAACCAGTAATTTCACTAGCAGCTAATTTTACTGAAATTTATTATGTAAAAACATTTCATTAATATTATGCTTGACAAAACTTCAGTTTTGTAGCTAATTGTCAGTGCCTCATTAATGCACAAAAGGATGAGCAGTGAATGCTACCAGGCTAGTCATGACTCACCATTTTGAAACAAATTTTGTTTTCCATTACAAAGCCTGCACCCACCCCACAGAAAGGGCTTTCTAACAGAATTCACAGAACCGGGCTAATTCACTGGTATAGTTACAGATGCTCAGCTGCATCATGTCTTTCCTGACAGTGTTTCCTGTGACTGTCCTGCTGTGGTGATCACCTGTGTGCAGGTTCTGGCCCTTTCCTTGTTTACTATAACATTCCTGACTCAACTATGCTAACATGCACAATAAGAAGGGATTCAGGACTACAGTCCAAAGTTACTAGTTAAAGTGAAGAAATAACTGAAGCATTTAGAATAATTCATTTCAAAAAACTAATTTCAAAATAAACTTTGTCACTGGAAGCACCAAGTAACTCAAAGATTTCCAAAGGCAGAGAGTTGAAACACCAACATTGAAGACTGGCAGGTTTCCTAGAATAAACCTCTCAAAAGGCACACGCTCATGCTCTCTGAATTTGCTCATGAAGGTCTGTTTGGCCGTAAGTGCCCCGAGAATAAAAGATGTTTTCCTTTTTTTGCAACACCAAGACCTTAGAAGCAAAACAACAAAACCAGTAATTTAGGAGGAAGAGTTATGCAAGCTTACAAACATTAGTAGTGTATGATTAGGGGAGCTGTTCTAAAATAATAGTTTCACAAAATTAATGTCAGAACAGTTCATGTCATCATGCACTTTATAAAAACAAGAGTATGCTCCAGGTTCCCTGTTGTCCAGAAAAAATAGTCCAAACACTATATAAATCATCAGTTAAATATGAGCTTTGCATTACAACAGCCACAAAGAAATTCAGGATATAGTATACAACAGATGAAAAGGGTGGCTAGACCACAGATTCGGCTCCAGATAAAGACACTAAAAGCCTTCAGGAATTCAAATACCCATTCTGAGATAAGGCCTGATTTTTAAGAATATTTATGATTATATGATAAATTTCACCACCAAACAGATCTAACCAAGAACAGGAAGGAGTTCAGTGCACATCACTTCTGCAAGTCACATTCCAGGGTCTCAAACTGGGTACCACTAGGAGAAAACCAGAGATCACACATGAAAAGCCTAGTCTAAATTACTTGACTTGGTGGAAATCTATCGCAGAGGGAGAGAAATCCCCACCTTTCAAAGAAGCATTTAATGGTCTTAGTTGATCACCCTTCTTTTCTTCCTGTCTTATTCACTGATAAGGTTGGTGAAAACAGAAGGCATGACCAGAAGCTACACGTCCTTTTACTATACAAAGCCCACTGCCTCGTCTGAACAAGCTTTCCCTAGACACCAAGCAATGCAGTGGTCCTATGAAAAATGTAGTTTGTGATGGCTAAATCCAAATGTAAATGCACACATACCACATGCTAAATTATTTACAACACCAAACAACTCCTGGAGAGTGGAAATCCTGGTACTCAAAAGTCAATAGATGTCAAAATCCAGTCACCAAGGACTTCTGCTAGCAATCTGTTCGACAGTGAATACTGTCTGATTTTAAGAATTAAACATATATAATGCCATAATCAATACAGCACACAGTTGTTGACTCAGTTTTCATTACAATGCAGTGAATATAGGCACAGAACTTTGATTAAACATATGCCTAACTCTCCTGCACTTATATGAAGTTCTCAGTATATACTGCGTAGCATCAATAAAGCAACAACACAGTATTACAAGTTAAAAGTTCCTACGTTTAACTTTGCTCTTGTCTTCCTTCGTTACATGACACAAATACAGCGTTTCAAGTATAAGAGCTGGAAGATTTATTATGAAGGTGCCTGCAAGTAAAGAGAAAAATTCTCTACTCTTAGAGAACAACTTCTATAAAGCCACAAAAGGGATTTTTAATTAAAACAGTACATCCGTTTTGGCTTTAAACTTAATACAGGATGTTACAAGTCTTGCCTACATATTTTTTTTGTTTACTTAAACAATGGAAACGAGAGTTCATAATTTAAGTATTGACAGATCTTTTACTATTATGGTATAAGTCATTGTGTTCTTTCATTCTCCTTAGTTTTTATGATAGAAACAACCTTTACTCCTTTACGCAATTTTGCTTATTTATCCATATATTCTGATACAGTATGTAGAAAAATACTACCACATTTTCTTTATTTTTTATCCTGCAAAATACATAAACCCCTGCATTTTGGCTTTAAAAATCATTTATTTCCACCCCATTTGTTTTAACTGTTGGACATTTTTCATGACTTAGCTTTCTAAAACTCAAGACAAAGCCGCAAAATCCATAAGTAGTGAAAAGTCCATTTCTTATTTCAGCTTTTAACAGTGCTTCATCTTCAAGATATGTTAAAGATCAGTTCAGTAAAGGTCTACAAAAGCTAACCACCCACTTAAGTAGTTACCTATTCAGGATATTCTCTTGTAAAAATTTTTGACTGAAGAGCCTGATCCATTACAAATATACCCAAACAGCTCATAAGCATCTCTCAATACAACTCAAGGATTAAGTATATTAGTTTATGAAACCTCAATTTAGCTTCTTCGAAAGAAATCCAGTATGAACTTGAAGAGGCAACACCCTTTTTAATCCAGACAAAAAGCAATGTGATTACAGTTGAGAGTCAGAATATTTAATTAAATAGCAATATCTACTGCTTTGCCTTGCTCTTACAGTAGCAAAATGATAAAAACAAAGCCAAAACCACCCGTACCCAACTCATCAAATTGTAATTGATCATTGAGAAAAACCCCAAGACTCCTCTCTATACATCCAAACCTGGAGTTACAGTACTGGGCCTATCTACCGCTCCTTCACTGTGGCCGGAGACAGAGAAAGATCACTCCAAATTGTTAGGGGAGATTCGTTCCAAAACCCACAGCACTGATACATCCAAAAGGCTGGATAGCATCCAAGAACTGGATAAAGGAATGACAGCTTCTTACCTTTCACAAAATGCAGAACATTGATTTTATTAAGAAAAAAAAGTCATGCATTTTTCCCAGATATACAATTGATACACCACTGGTATGACAAGCAAATACCAACTAGGAAACAGACAAAACCCTGAAGCAACAGGGCACTTGGTAGAAGATAATAAAAGCTTTTATTTTTACCTAAACATGTACACAACCCCTAAAAGATTAAGAAAAAATACAGTGGAAAATAAATGTAACAGGGAGAACCCTAAGGAGAACAAATTACCAGAACAGAAAACTATGCATAAACAATTCATGCCTTGATCTCTATGTATAGCTTTAATACAATTACATTTACTATGACCACATGGGAAGAAAATGGTTACATGGCTGTAGTTTTAACATAAACAGTTCAAAGTTGCTACATTTAAATAGAACAGCCACACAATTCTGATAGAAAGCTGGCTGGGCACCAGACCCAAACATAGCCATAGATGCTAAGGGGGATGCAAAGAGCACCTAATTCAGAAAAATGGCTATCTTTCTAATTTGTGGAAAGTCTTTTTTTGTCCCTCCAGTTTTCCTCCATCTCTTTATTACTGTGACTCTCAAGTCAAGGCTACCTTGCCACATGTACATGCTATTGCACAACTTGAGTGCTGTGAACACAGCTCCAACTTATGCTGCTTGCCATTAGCTCCACAAGCAAGTTCTGACAGTCAAAAATCACAGGTCCTTGCTAATGCATCAAAGATGCAGCTGGCACAATGTTTCCTCATGAACTATTGGTACTTAAGACAAAAGAGGGAACTACCCGTCAGCAAAAAGGACAGGGGAAAAGCAAGTTGTTTTAAGCAGAATTAAATGTGGCAAAGATAGAGCGAGCAAGTATGAACAGTAACCTAGTCTTGATCATTATGCTTAGAAGGACCACAATTTGCAGGAACATTGGCAGAAAAGTCTCCGGACAATAAGGACACCACCCTCAAGACTCCTGATGAGGTTACATGGCTGCTGGGTAGCTTGCAAATGGCAGGAATAAAGGATGCATCATAAAGCCTAACATCAGGTAAAACCTGAGACAGAACATCTTCATTGTATGACAGAAGATCAAGTGACAGGTGAAGATGAATGAGCCTTCACTTGTAGCTATCCATACACTCAAATGTGGAAGCAAGAGAAACAACAAACTACACACACTTTCAAATAAGGATGTACCGAAACATAATCACTCATGTGCTTCAACAGAAATCACTTTGTAGGTTGCTCCAAAGTAACATGCTCTTTAAAACTTGGGGTTTTTGCGTTAAATGTGGCAAAGAATACCTAAATCTCTGTTCTATGACGTAACTACAACATTCAAATCACTCTCTTTCCTGCTATGTTTTTAAAGTAAATTCAGTTTTAAAGACAATTTCAAGTCCAAAGCAACTACTTATTATTTACTGTTCTTCAGGGCACTCCAGTGAATTCTGGAAGACGCTATGTTTGCTAAGGAATGCAAAACACTTCCCTTATGGCAAAATTCTTTCAGATAATGAAACTGTTGCATGCTAGATGCTGGCTAGAGGATACAAATCATTCCAGCTGATAAAGAGAAATTTGTTTCAAAGCAGATTATTTTTCATTAATTACTTCATGTACATTCACTTGTTTTAATAGGTATTTGAGACAAGTTTATGTTAAAATAATGTACATTCAATAGCTATTTTTATCAGCAGTATCCAGGGAATACAGCCCAAGTGACCCTACATTCACCCCATCAGTTAGAAAGTGCTCTCAGCACAGCAGTGGTTAGCAAAGTTTAACAGTGTTGGTATCAGCTATTACAAAGTAATAGTAATGGGCCCCTGTTCTGTTCTTTGCCGGGGAATGATGACTCTGTGTAAAGCTGTCTCTTCAACTGACATTAATCCCTATGAAATAACACAAAATAAATGAAACATAACTATGAAGACCACTTTCTACCATATACCTTCCAGGAATCTTTAGTCAAAAAAATAGGACTTAAGTAAACCACCAAAAAAATCCCAAACCAGGCAACTTCTATTTTGTAGTTCAAAAGTATTCCGAGCTACCAAGTAAAACTAGGCATCAAAAGAACTCTTTAATATTTTAGAACTGAAATTCTAAAATACTTCCTTTTCAAGAAAGCATTTCTGCACAGTAGTTCCAGTCATGATTTCAGTTGTACCTGGAAGTATCAGGTATTGCCATAAATACCTTCTTTAGCTTAAAATTGCCATGCTGAAATTCTCAATTTTATTGCTAGCTAGCCTGCATTCACATCTGGTTTCATTTACATCCTTGTACGGTTGGTTCAGGGCACCTGTAAGACTATCAGACTGGCACCTCAGGAGTACTTTAAGCATTCAGCCTTGTAATTCTAAGTTGTAAAGCAGTCAAGGCAGCATCAGTTGGACAGCATTATTGGTCTCTGAAATCACATCACCAAGATACTATATAAAGGTATTCAAGGGTGCAGCCAGAGATCTGTTACCTCTGGTTACATAAATGCCTCTTTCCCCATCTTTTCACTTATTCTGCTCTGTTCATGTCACACATTGCAGTTTGTTCTTTGCAATATGGATCCAATCTGACTTTCTGGTTAATAATGTACTTAGTGAAATTCTGATTGCTCTTTATTATAACATAAGAATGAAAGATGCCGCCACTTAATTCAGACTACATTCCACTCTGAGCCTAAGATTCAATGAATCTTTTTATTCACAAAGTCATACATCCTCCCTAGCCTTACAGCACCTTCCACTGTGAGCTATAAGGATTTTCTGACCTTGCAAGGAAAAATATTAACAAGTTAAAGTTAATTGGATTCTTTAAGAAATTCAGGTCTGTGTTAGTCTTCATCAGCAACTAACTTCATAGTGAAGTACAAATTATTCAAGCCTCTGCATATTTGAAGTTCTTAAATAATTTGCAAACAGGCAACATGAAGAAGTTACACTATAAATTGCCATTGGGGTTTATTATATAAGTACGCGAGGCAGTGTGACCTGCCTCTTGGCAGTATGGCCTTCACACTCGTTCTTTTCCACCGCTGCCTCTAAGGCTTCTCCATGTCAGCATACAGAGGCAGTGACCACCCAGACACAACTTACTACAATAAAACTAGTGCAAACTCAAAGCCAACTGCAACTGGACATTTTGGTTGCTCACACCAGAGATGATGCAAACTAAGTGAAAATCCAGTTTAACTAGCCATGACGCTCTGCCTGGCTTTTCTGTTTTAGTGCCATGCTGAATGTATTCTTTCACTTTTGTCTAAACAGCAATATATACTAGATCTCCAAATCACTAGAAACATTGGCCAGCTTGGTTCTTCAATATTTGAAATTTTTAATCTCAAATCTTTAAAGAAACAGGAAAATAATGAAAAATAAATATATTGATAAGATACTGCTATTTACTCAAAAAAATAAAAAATCATAGGGTATTTTATTTGGCCCCAAACAAAGCACTGAAAACTTTAAAGAATTCGGAAGTTAATGCAATTACTTAAGATACAATTATAAAGCATGTTAAACTTAAAAGGACATAAAATTTCATTCATTTATTCAGATATACAAACATATTAATGCTGATCCAAACAGGTAGAGACATGCTAAAAAATTATAATGTTTCTTTAAGAATTTTACCTACATTGGTATACCACTACTAATACACCCAAATTATAATAAGACTCCTGCATGATATTAAGGGCAAAATTACTGTTGTTTGAATGCTTAATCTGACAGAATTAAGAGTTAAGACATCTTCATGGCAGAGAGTTTGGTTTGAATACTTCCAACAAGGGTCGAGTTCATCTTACACAGACACCAATCAAAACATGTTTAAAACATTGCCTAACTAGAAAAAGAAAACACTTTCGAACTCTGGGGTTTAAGCTGGGACATGCTGCTATCAGTAGAGGCAGTTCAGGTGGAGAGCCACAGTGTGCAATACCTTACAGATGCCCAACAGTGCTCCAGCCTACTGGACAGGCCCTCCTGCCCACAGAAAACCCTTACAGCCATTTACAAGAGGTACCTCTAGTTCTGGAAGCCAGCCAGGATCAGGACAGCAGAGACGACAAAGCATATCAGCAACAGTTTCATACTGAGTCATATTTACCTTTGTCAAAAAAGTTCTGCAAGTTGTTAGACCAATTAGCTATTTCAGTGGTATCTAAAAGTGTACCAGACTTTTTTCATAGGTAGAAGTCTGTGACAAAACTGAGGCTATAACACAATAAAAGAAGTTAACACAATAAGGAAGGGAGTTATATTGTTACAACCACTATTACTTGCTCTGTGACTTAAACTTCAATGTAGCTCACTAAATTCTGCCAGTAGCAGTCATAGCAGTAATTAGTTCCATTTACTTCTAAACAGTTACTCAGAGTAAGACGCTAAAGATATGTAGAAAAAACAGTAGGAGGTGGAGGCTTCTACCTGTACTGCTTCCAGTCTCAAAGGTTTTCCAATCCTCATAAGGTCTCTGCAACGTCAAGGTGGGAAATGCTTTTGCAGATAGCACTTAAGTACTCAAACAGGCTAACTAGAAACAGTGTGATTACATCTACATTAGCCAGGAGCACAGACCAGCAAGAGGAGGTCCATAGAATACAACAATTGGTGGTGCCGAGGACCTGACTTCCACACAGTATTAAACATTTTAGACAGCTCCTTTTTTCCCCATGATTTCTTGAATTAGAACAGGAAAAGATAAAAAAAGAGGAGATACATCAGAAGCAGGATATAGTATCAGAAAAATTATTAAAACTGATTTTTTGAAGTGTTTCTGTTCTTCCTAATACTCCTAGCTCTTAAAGATAGTACTTCATCAGCAAAAAATTTCAGGATTCCTCTGGAGTTAAGTACATCCATCAGCCACCTCCATTCAGAATATTCATCCTTAAATAAGTACAGATGTAGGCTAAAATTTGCACGTCCTGACTTGTAGGTGAATACCATGTTAAATGGACATCAAATGCCTCTTGTCACGTCTGCTACTTTAAGCCTAAAGTTGTATTGTGCTTCGCACCACAACATATAACACTTTCTCCTTTCTTTAATTCAAAGACCTTCTCATTTCAGTAAGACCTTGAAAGATTAGTATTTGAAAAGAGGGAGACCAAAAAATAAGCGCTGAAAGAAGTTTCTCTGTATTGTTATGAATAGTACATTTTTCTACACAAGACAGTAGACAAGATTAATCATGTGTATGTTTACAATCAGTGTTTTCAGACTTCCAAGTGTTTCATACCTTTCTCTCTCGTACTCACTATTATGATGGCAGTGTTCCTACTAAGTTTAGTTTGACTCATATCCCTCAACACATTGCCTCCTACAGGAATGGAATAAGCAGAGCAGAGATGGGGTGACATGAGCCCACATCTATGATTCCCTCTAGCTTAGCATTTGTATTTCTGCAGCCTCCATTTTCGGGGTACTTAGAATTTCTTCTTGCAAATAGAAGTTTTACATAGCCAACAAAAGAGTAGTCACACATATTCAACCATTTTACTAAGCTCAGTACCTGCAATGTTCAAATAGCAAGAAACAGCTATCAACAGCAAATATTAATATATTAAATTGCTAAATTGCTGTTCAGCAATTATAAAAAAATATGTCTACCTAAGTCTTTTCAATTTCTGTTTCCATTTTGTTGAAATTTCATTTTCAATTAAAGCTGTCAACCAGCTTTATTGAAATCGAAGGTTTTAATTACACTTAGCAATCCCAAAACTGCTGTCTTATTTGGAAGAAGTGTTCTTCAATATTAGCCACTAAAAGAAAGTTGATATTTAAATTCATCCCTTTTCTCATTGCATTGATTCCCCTGTGAAGTAGATGGAAAATAAGATTCACTATTCCAGCTGGTGAAAGAAATATCTAGAAAGCAAAAAATAGATAGTGACTTCTACATATGCAAGTAGATTGACATCTAGTGTGAAAACACTGAACTACAAAGCCTATACTGCATATCAACAACAATGAATTTAAAGTAATATATACATATTTGTGTAAATTACAAGAGAACGAGAACCAAATCCTCCAAATACAATCACCTTTAAATCTTTTTTTCAAATAGCTACACAGAGCCAAAAACATTGTACTAGTAACTGAGGAAGTGTAGCTTCTAAAAGAGACAAACTGAGATGTTAGTAGTAAATCTTCGAAGCCAATGATAGAATCAGGAGAAAAACAGAACAGCTCAGGAGAGGAGCACAGGCTAGCTGGTCAAGCAGAAGTTTCTTCTAGCCTTGGATAAGGTGAAGTAGAAAAGTTAGAGGCAAAGGCAGAACAACTATATGATTTAGTTTAGAGTTTGAGTGAAAAAGACCTTGAATACCTTCATTTCTGTGATGTAGACCCAAAGACTGACAAGGAGTGGTGTAAGCAGACTCTAGACAACTATGTTGCTTACAACAATGCATATACCCACAAAAAACAGTCTGTAGATTGTAGAATAGATAAATAAAAGGCTTTTCATAGTTACCCCACTGAAGATTGAACCCTATTAGCAACATCATTATCCTAGAACTAGCTTATTAAATATCTTTAGTTAAAGATGCTTTCATTTCTGCAACGCAATCTCAAAAGTGTTTGTCACCTTTTTATTCTTACAGGTATCATATCTAAGTTTATGGTAGCATTGGCAGAGATTTCGGACCTGGATACATTTTCCTGGCAGTTTCAGTCATTTCAGGCCTATTTGCACCTTCTTGTCTCTAGTAATTCTGTAAAAGCACTATCTAAAAAATAGTATCTTAAAAAGCTGACAGAAGTGCATTCACACTACAGGTCCCAACCCACTTACGATTCATTTACTATAACAATATTAGTATATGTCTTCTGGCCCCTGCCAAAAATCTCCCCAAGCCTATTCATTTCATACCCATATGCTTAGACATTAGATGCCTTCCAGAAATTAATTGCATGAGCCTATTGCTAATATTTATGTGATGACCCTTATCTGTGCAGCCCCTTTTTTGTGTCACTGTTGAAAATAGCTCTTACCAGAACACACTTCCAGCCAAAAACAGTTTACAAGTCTCCTACCAAATAAGAGTGGAATTACATAGCAGCAGCTGGAGCCGTTTGAGATGTTGGTGGCACATACGTTCTCACTCCAGGTATTCTTGGAGACGCTCACAGCCTGTCCACCCCCCTCCTTATGCTCAGTGTACAAATACACTACTTTGCTACCTTATTTCCCCCTCAATCACAGAATTCTGGAATTAAAAAGCCTTTGAAAAGGCCTTGAGGGAGAGGGGCAAGAACATGGAAATCACACACAGAGACAATGCAACCTAAAGATACTGATAACAAATTTTGGTTTACATATTTGAGTGATTGTCCATATTCACACAAGGAAGCCTTCACGCCACACACAGTATTATTTTGCATTTAGCATCACTTAATATTACCAAACTAGCATTAAGGAGCAGTCAACAGCAGAGATGTGGTACCTACAGGCATCTAAGATAAAAATTATCTCTCATTAGTTTCTATATTTCCCACCATTATTCCTCAACTCTGAATTTTTTTCCTCCTGTCTCAAAACTAAAAGCACTGGTGATTACATTGTATTCTGATAACCTGTTGCCCTGAGCGATGCTTAATTGCCAAAATTAGTTCTTTTTTAGGAGTAAATATGATTCCTTAGCTTGACACTAACTCAATATGTTAATCATTGAACAACTGACAGTTTCTTATGTTGTAGATATGACCAAAGGCTTGTTTTTACTCAGGAAAACTTAGGACTCAAGAGAACCTCTGCATGATGAGTCAGAAGCCAGTGATGACTTCAGGATAAGCCCTGGAAACAGTAAATGCATCTGGAAAAATTAAACAAATAGCTGCTCACTGTGCAATTTTTGCAAGAGCACAGAGCAGAAAACTAAGCCTACACACTGAAGTAAAACTTTCCTGACAGTAACTATACTGTACACATTAAGTCAACCGGAAAATAGTTTCTTGGCACCATTTAAACCCTACAGAGTTCTAAAGAGAAAGCTAAAAAGAATTTGCTCAATACCAAAGACCTTGCCAATATCAAATATATCAAGTTTTGCTCCCCAAGCTAAGGATTTTCAGAAACTGCAATGAAGCAGACCCTGAGGAAAAAATCCTTATCTCATCAATTTTTGGTTGTGCTAGCAACCCAACAATATGAAGCTAACTGGAGAAACGCCCAATAAAGATCTATGACAGCACCCAAGATAACTAATCTGGAAACATACTGAAAAGAAATGGAAATTACATATTTTATTGAACAGGCAGCTTAAGTTTTGTTTTTCTTAAATATCTGACAGATCTAGGGAGTAAGTTTCTTTATACTTACTTGACTCCATTCACCATGCCTTACACATTAGACACGTAATTTATAGTTCACCATGTTACTTTTAAAGTTTATTCCTACCAAAAGCAGTTTGTATCTCATCACACTCCTCTTCACACACTAATCCCAACACTCAAAGTCCTCTTCCAGCAGCCCTACTCTCTACACAGAGTGCAGAGTTTTCACTGGACATGGGCAGTTTAAAGACCACCATAATTTAAAAGTGATAAATCAATAGAGATTTTGTATGCAACTACAGGAAGAGAAACAACGCAAACAACAAATTAAATAAATCTCCCTATATCCAAAGATACAAATCTCCACAGTTCAAAGAAAGGCTGCAGGAGATGAAGAAAGGAATACCGAAAGAAGTGAGCACATCCAGAAGCAACACATGAGATTACCGCTGTGGAGAATCTCTAATTATGAAGCAGTTGATATTTCATACCATATTTTATTGCTTTGTGAGCTACACACACCACACTATATTTTAACTTTGTTGTAAGGCTGAAAAATTTAGAGCCCCCTGTCTAGATTCAGATATAGCTCTGGCTGAACATTTCCCACAAAAACAATTCAGGATTCAGCTGAATCAACCAAACGTGGATCCAGGATCTGCTTTTCCTTACTTGTCATTACTATTACACTGGATGTGATTAAAAAATATGACTTAAATGTGTCTTGGCATTACTCGAACATAATTACTATCTTGATTTTTTACCATCCTTTTTTCCTTTATTAGGAAAACTAGACATCAGAACAAAACACACAATGAACCTGAACAGATATGGCACAGAACAAGAAATACCTGGAAACTATTCATAATACTCTTAGTATCTCCTTTTCACTAAAGATTAGTAATAATCCCACACATTCAGATTTATTAATCAAGTGCCAGAAAATCATGAGACCAGCTGAAATCTTATGAGATCTTTAAAATAAAATTCAGAGGTTTTGCTTGCCTTTCGGTTTTGGGATTATCTTAACAGTGCCAACTTTTTCTCTGCAATACATAAGGCTCAAAACCTTTCTTTAACACAGAACTTGAATTTCTACATAACAGGTTTGTACCAAGCACTGGGGCTTCAAGAAAAAACATGAGTATTGTCACAGAAATCTTTAGTTAGTAATGCAGTCAATCAAGATGCCATCACTGAGTTATTAGTAATACTATCAGTGTGTGTCTGAAGACAGGCTTCACAGAACAGACTGTTGCTGTTCTCTATAGAGTTAATTAACTAAAAATTAACCTCCCTTTCTAGCCATTTTTAGACATTTTATCTTATTCACCAACTAAAACACACCAGAAGTTATTTGCTAAAGCGAGAGACCTCTTTGCATAATTTCTTGAGTTATAGCCCTTTCTCTCAAATGAATTTAATTTTTCACCTTTCTTGGGGAAAAAAAAAAAAAAAGGTCTTTCCCCTCAAGATCCATATGCTTCAAAACCTCTTTGAAGCTGGCTTTCTTTATTTTTAATATATCACTAGATTGCTTAAATTTCATCAAGGCGGAATTTCTTTGTGATCCAGCCACTTTGCCCTACTATAGAGGTATAAACGTAGCCAAAACTTCAACTTAAATTGCCACAAGAGGAACTTGTTTGCTCTCAAGCTGTAGTAGAGCCAGAACAACTGGGAGGGAAAAAGCGCTCATGGATTACAATGTCTGCGGGCCTCAAGACAGCTGCTTTTCTTTCTATTGGAGAGTGACAGAATCAAGGACACAAAAGTTTTTTTTGAAGTACTCTCCTGCCCATCTTACTCCTTCCTCTTTGAGCTGGTTACAGAAGCAGAACTAACATTTTCTTTCATGTCAGTATTTAGAATACTTCATTTTACGCATTCCATTTAAGTGAACTCCATCTCATTGCCCCCACCAACTCCAAAGCTAAGAAAAAGGTCTTTTTGCTTACTGTACCAACAATCCTGTACCGTTAGCAGAGGGCAGGCTCACAAGGTCCTGTTTCAAATACTGTTTACAAAGGTAATAATGCACAAGTTATATAAATGTGGTAAGTTTTTCTTATATGCAAATTATTTAAACATAAATGCTTGTTTTAAATAACAGTAAGTGTCTTATGTTGAACTGCCACAGACTACAATTCTGTTTTCTTTAAATACATAGCAATTTTTTGAAAATGGTAAGTTCACCGTAAACACCAAGATGACAGTATAATAATGATATAGAATATACATCATGCTTGCCTACAGCAAAATGAGGGGGAAAGCACAGCGCAGCCCTTCCATTTTGTACTCCTGTATTTAGATATGACCTTGAGATTAATTCCAAAGCCATCGGCATGTTACACCGCTGATCCCCTTTAAGAGCAGGGAGGCAGTTTGAGAGGAGAAAAGGGTTACCAAGCACAATGTTCTAAACAAGTGGCATCAACATTAACTTGAAATGGACTGTGTGTTCCACCCTCCGACAAGCTTGTCACCTCTGTTCGTGTTCATTTCACCACTGCTAACTTTCACTTGTGGATTTGGCTAATCTTATGACCAGTTCAATATGACAGTTATGGATTGTATTTTAGGAGGTGTAGATCAGAGAACTTATTTCTACCTAAAGACAGCTGTTTAAAATTAACACTTGCTACATACCAGATATACTTTCTTGATATCAACACATTATTGAAACTACTATAAATTCTGTCCTTTCCCACTTTGTTCCTTGAGGGTTTTTTTTTCGTAACACCAGCAACAATAAGCAAATGCCTACCAGGGAAACCACCACTGCAAACACTTTGCTACCCTGGATCACTGACTCGCATTAACCAAAGGGACTACATATTTACTGTCTTCAGTGCTCTGGCATTTCTGTTCCTTTTCTTCACTAAAAAAAAATACTGGGTTAGACATCACATATCACTTAGCAAAGAACAAGAAAATATGCTATTTCTGTCAGGTCCCCCATATCTCAAAGCATATGCCGCGATTTTGAACAGGCAATGAGACCGAGTAAGGCAAATGCTTCCTATAACAAGTGCCATGATGCAGTCAGGGAGATATGCACTGACAGACCCTTGCACCAATGGAGTCCCACTAAAGACACCTGGGCTCCATATTTGTACAGAAGCTATCCATTTCAAGATGGATGTCAACTTTTGATAGCCATATCAGCTGGAAAAACATTTAGAGCATTTTAGTAAGTTCTATTTTCAAACCACATGGTAACAGACCTCTTTATGCCTTTCTACAGGGAGTCACGTTCCAAGTGACACAACTCCCTTGGGAGTAGACAAGTTTCCATGCAAGACTCCAACTAAAGCCATTAACTTCATTTTTTACCTCCATTTGGGAGGATAGTTAAAGGACAGTCAGGAAGAGGAGAGCCAATAGCGCAGTGTGACTTCTTTACAGGCACTGTTGTCAGGGTAAAGACATCAGGCAGGTCTCCAGTGGGAAGGATTCTTCAGCAATCCCTGCACAGGTCACAGTGCTGTCCCACAAGCTCCAGCATCCCCTCCCACACCAATCCCACACAGCAACATGACATTTTAATTCCCTGGGCAAGGCAAACACTGACACCTATCCCATCAACACACTTCATGCCCAGGTCCCATACGTGCTCCGTACTTCGCAGTTTCCATTGGTCTCCAGCAGGCGTACCTCACATGCCTGGCAACTAGAAAACTTAAGATGATTCTTAAGTCTATTAGATGGATCCAAACACAATCAAGCAAAAGACTTAGCATTTCTCAGAACGTGTGGGGCCCAGTGTCAGCCTTCTACATGTTTCTGGTTGGGAATAACAGGAACATCTCTTAATATTAGCTATAATAGTAAACCAGACACAAAATTGAATAGATTTTTGTTAGCCTAAATTCACTGAATAATTGTGACTAAACTCAGGCAAAAGAACAGCTTTCAGAAGATGAGAATAACATTCGGTTTTAATAAAACACTACAGGTCTGCTTTTTTTAAAAGTTTGTCTATGGGTCTGCAAGTCCTGAGAAATCAGCCGTATGTACTCAAACATGGCAGAGAAATCCTGCCTGCTGTTCTGGTCCTACACCAAAACCCTTTAAAAGGATAATGAAGACAGCACCACATTTCTTAAGAGATTTCCTGAATGCCTGTTGAGCTGACCTTGTTTACAAATACTCACTGAAACAATTGATTGCTCGTATGTTCCACTCCACACTGCTGTGACTCAGAATTTTTTGCCTATACTATCCATATGGACATTTGCCAGAAAGAAAATTTCTATGTAATTATCTAATTAATTATTATAAATGCTAGCATTTGAAAAAAGCCTGCTGGCATACATAACAATCACTTCACTTCTGTTATGCAAGAATTACAAAAGGCATTTGTTTTCTTATTAACAGCTATCAAATACAGATGAAACTGAACAGTTTTGTTTCAAACTACAGGATCAGAAGGGGTAAGAGAATAGTGGTGAAGGACCAGACAGAGTCAGGAATCAATTTCAATTCAGAGTCTGCAACGCTTCTGTGCAATTGAGCCAATCAGTTCATCTCTGTGCTACAGGTATCCATTTGTATATTAATATTTTCTCATTCTCTGGCTTTATTGCTTAATTTTGCTATCTGTTCTTTGGTAGCAAGAATCACTTATAACATGTTAATAAAGCTGAATGGGATCCTGACTGACTACAGCCTATACTTTCTTTTTCTTCCTACTGTTTAACATCAGGGGTATTTTGACAGTAGAAAGACATGATTTCTTCTGAACCTAGCAGAAACCGACTGCTCCAGGTGACCCAGAGAAATCAACTGATACATGAATAGAATCACAGAACCATTTAGGTTGGAAAGACCTGTAAGATCAAGTCCAACCATAAACCTATCACTGCCAAGTCCACCACTAAAGCAAACCATAAAGCACCACATCTACAGGTCTTTTAAATACCTCCAGGGATGGTGACTCAACCACTTCCCTGGGCAGCCTATTCCAATGTTTGACAACCCTTTTGGTGAAGAAATTTTTCCTAATATCCAATCTAAACCTCCCTGCCTCAAGTTATGCAACAATATAGTTTGAAACAGTCCAAATGCAGCTACTGGAAACTACGTAAAAGCATGCTATACCCCGAAATTTAGAGCAAGGTGTTATTCTTGAGTGCTTTTTATTGACTTTAGCTAACCCTCCCACAGAAACGCAACAACTTTATTATAATGATTTGTGAAGAACTGGGTATCACCAGTCCCACACCTCCCTCTCAACTCCACCACAGATTTGCTGTATGAGACTAATGATACTGCTCTGTGCCCCAGTTCCTTTATGTAAAGTATAGGAATAATCCATACATAGCTACTCAACAGAATTTTTTCCATTTTAATTCACATTTGCACTAGGAATTTAAAGAGACAAGCATTTAGCAACATTTGCCTCAGCACTCGTTCCAAATATACATAGTACCTTCATGGCTATTAATTTCAGCACCATTACAATAGTATAAAATAAACATGAACTCTACCCTTTTTTGAAGTTACACTATATCACTACTGATGTATTTATGACTTAACTGCAATAATAGCATCAAACACCCTCTAGGCTGGGTAACAGTACGTCCTGACAGCTGAACGTCACACAAAACTGTTGATGAACTGGACAATACAGAAATCCATTAGATCTTGATTTTCAGGGGATGCCCATACAATATCCTGACATCCATGGCACACTTTAAAAACGAAGTACTTCAATCTTCAAAACAAGCAGAGATGCATCTCATTTCACTCATGCTAATAATCAGCACTTTTCCCCTAACTGAGAGGATGTAGCAGTTAGAGGAAAGCTGAAAACACAAATAAATACAACTGTGTTAGCAGGACTCATCACTAGGACAGCCAGCATTCAATCAGCTTTGCTCTCCCTAGCAGCTCTCACAACACTGCGGGGATTACTGCAGAGTATTTGTGAGGGCAGCAGGATAATATGATATAGCAATTCATGCTCTAACAAAACAATCTGGAAAAGTAGCCAAATGGACAGCAGTGATTTTGCAAGGCATCATGGGAGCACTGTTTGCCCGAACTTTTGCAAAGCTGACCACATTCTAGCTTTTTTCAAACATAAGTATACATCACATGAATGATATTAGTGACAAACAGCAGGGAACAGCAAATGTGTTTTCCTGTCACTGAAGCTGAGTAATAATGCTCAAGCACAGTTTCCCAGCCAAGTAGGGCATAGCACATGCAACACTAAAATGCAGCAGCACAAATAAAAATTCTATCTGTGTATATACTCCCAACCACAGACAGGTTACAGGTGTGATTCACTGGAAAACAGGCAGCTGAACCAAGAGTTTGAACGGATTCCTCTCCAAAAGGAACTGAGTTTGCACTCCACAGTGGTTTTCATGAGAATACACTGTCAGTTTGGCTATGAGGCTGCTGGGGAGCCTGAGCTTTCAAAGTTGACAGCCCCAAGATAGCTGTGCTACACAGACTTGCTCAATACCAATCCTTTCAACACTCTTGGCTCTGCAACAGCCTCTGCAGAGCTCCCTTAGGGCCAGAGTCCTTACAGCCCCGCCGACTGACAAGAACGATCTGTTTCTAGGTTCCAGCTCCTAGATCCAGTCTGCAAAAGCAGGACAGGTCAGAGATCTCAGAATGGCAGCAGCTGCTCTTCACCTCTCGTAGAATACAGAGCCAAACCACCTAATTTTCATAAGCTCTTAAAAATGTCCTCTGCAAAACACTGAGCCACCTAAATTTGAAGCAGATTTTAAACCTACGGACTCACAGTGGGGTATAGCTGTGCTGTCTGAAAAGTTTCCTACTACTGACCTTGAAATCTGATTTCGAGGAATGGCTTATATTATACAATGAGCAGGACCAGAGGCTCAGGATTATCATTTGTACAGCGTAATAGGATTTCAGGTGAGTTCCTATATGGTAGACGAAACCTGCTCAGTTCCAAAAATATGACGACTGAAATCTCATTAAATGATTGCTGGGAGAGTTGTGAGCTGGAATAGATTGGGTTTGTTGCTCCAGATGGTTTGGTTTCAGTATATATTAAAATTCTATGGCTTATAAGAGTCAAAAAAGGGAATGAAAACTATTTGTATGGGACCCTCTCCCATCAGAATGGTCATTGGGAGTTCAAGGGATCTTTCTTCAAACATAGTATCAGTTGCCCATTTTAAAGCCTGCTTTTATTAAGTTCTGAATACTTTCCAGACTTTCTAGACTTATTTTCTTTGTTCCTTTAGCAGCAGGGAAACAAGCAGGAAGAGCCCACAGCATCACAACATAGGAGCACGAGTCTGAACACCAGTGGAAAGCATTTAAGGTACACAAGCAGAGTATTCATTACAGCTTGAAAGAGCCAGCTGTTTCACCCCAGCTACAGAAAAAACATCAAATACCAGCTTTGAAAAGAAAGCTTCTAATCCAGTAACATAGAGTGACTATAGTAAATCAACTCAAGAGCAAAAGGATGTCAGACCAAACCCAGTATCTTCTCCAAGTTTATGTAAGTGATTTTCTGTAAAGAGACTTCAGCATCCCCGTCATAGGGGCCACATAAAACAAAGGCAAAGATACAAAAAGTAACATTAACTCTGCAGGATAGCTGGTAACATCCAGCACAGTTCAAGGGAAAAATCTCAGGGCACCACATTAAGCAAATAAACACTGAATATCCCTGGAGTGTAAAGACAAGGGAGTGGATGGAGGAGTTGGGGGGAAAAAAAGAACAAGGTAAAATTGAGTTATATATTATATAATGAAGTTAACCAGCAATAGCTTTTTTCTTACTGCTGCAATGCACTAATCAGGGCAGAGAGAAGAACAGCATCAGAAGCAATTTTGATGATTTTTTTTTCTCCTGTTGGCAAAGAGCATATCTTAAGTACAAAAGTGTGAAGCATACTCATCTTCTATAGAAATATGGTAAATAAACTGAACATAGCTTGCCCCTGAATCAAATCAGTACTACAGCAATTTGTGGAATAAAACAAGCAGGTATCTCAGCAACATAAAAAGGCTTCAGAGTTCTTTCCCCATAAAACAAGCTCTAACTAGCTTCCTCTTCCTTTCTGGCTATCTGTGCAGCATAGCCTAAGTAATAAAGATTCCACTTGAAGTCCCAGATTCACCTAGTTAATTACGTGCTTAAATCCTTTTCCAAGCCAGCATTTTTACCACCAGAATGTTGGTAAGATATCCTATGAATCTTGCTACTCCTGATATGTGCATAATTACACCAGTGAATTCAGAACCAAATCAAATCCACCCACTCAACACAGGATACATGGCTGACTATCTGCCCCCTCCTTTGTATGCTGTCCATTCCTACGGAAGAGCTCTTGCATGTGGTACTATACAGATGATGTAATAAAATGATACATCTGAAATATATTCCCTCCTGATTTCTCACCAGAGGCAGGAGCTACTACTAGCTTAATCATGAATCTTTTTGCCTAGTTTATAACACTTGTTCTGGGGACAGCAGCAGCATTCTTGTAGAGGTCTTTT
Organism: Charadrius vociferus; assembly: GCF_000708025.1. NCBI lineage: Eukaryota > Metazoa > Chordata > Aves > Charadriiformes > Charadriidae > Charadrius > Charadrius vociferus. The sequence continues at coordinate 1,684,941 of NW_009648550.1, read as the reverse complement.
CATCCTTACATTATGCAACTTTAATATTAGTTTAATGTTGCTTTCTCCTGTGGATTATAAACAAATCTCTAGACCCAGAGTAACACCCTTCATCCCTCTTAAGACAGAAAAGTGGTCATAACAAGCTTGTTCCCTACTTACTGGACTCTTAATCTTCAAATATAATCAGCACACACAAAAGGAAAACAAACCCCTTCGGTCATCAAGTGGGAAGATCAGAGAACAAAACAGACATTATAGTGCACTGTAGCAGAATTCATTTCTAGTCTATCCCAACTTTTGAATGCTTGGCTTTACAAATTCAGTAATGATCTTTTAACATTACTCTGCACATTTAATCTCCACTTTTAGACCAGTTAGCTGAATCCTTTTCCTTCTTAGTAAGCTTCTGTGAGGTTAGAACACCAAGTGGACACCCTTATCAAATTATAAGTCCGTACAAACAGTGTTAGCTACCCTTTCAGCATCCAGAATATTTGTTAATTCTTACACCTTACACGTTTCATAAGGCAAAGATCTATTATGATATCCAGCTACAGTGTAGGTGTCCCTGGCTATTTCTTGATTCATGTGAATGTCAATTAGTACCTATGTAGGGAGAAACATCAGAATTTATTTGAAACCAAATCAAAAATTTTCATACCAGAACTTATATCATACTTTTGGCATGGCTTTGTGGACACCACTGAAAAAAGTCAAAACCATCCTATACAATCTTTGTGCCTAATCTGCTGAAACATTAGCCTTAAGCAACGCAGTTTAAAACAACATTTTTAAATGCTCCAATTTCTTTCAGTAGAAAACATACCTCAGAATTTGAGGTCAAAGAAAACATGTTTGAATAAGAAAAGCAAAACAAGAAATCACATTTCTAAAGTTGTTCTTTAGGAACTACATTAGTTTTTATTTTCAGAATTTGTTTCAAACATCACATGCAAGCTGTGGCCAAGATGCCTGTATATAAACTCACTGGAGTTTATATACAATCACATGGGTAATCTGTGCACATGACTAAGTTCAGCCTCACCAGCATCTGAACCTTTTCTACATAGGAAATTATACCAAGTTTCTCAGTTTCCTTCCTATTATGTTTATGTAATTTGACATAGGCAAACACAAGCAAGCCCTGCCAAGTGCTAAGATGACTGGAAGCTACAGAGTATCATTGGTGAAGCACTAAGCTTAAGCTACAAAACCCTGCTGAGAAGCAAAGTACAGCCGCTTAGGTTCACTGCTGTGAAAACAGAGTCCCACAGCTTTTGGCTGTTTCAACAGGGGCAAAGGAAGACTGTGCCTCAGAATGCAACACAGACATTGTCTCAGCAATCTTGGAGTAAGCCATATTCAATAGGACAAACATTTAGAATCTTCCATCAATCAAGTACTAGCTTTATTTCATACTGAAAAAAACAGGCAGCTTTGTAAAATATAATATCTATAATAGGTTTCAAAGAAACCTACAGCTTTCAAGTACATGCTTTTATTGATAACTACCATTTTTTTTGCCAAATATCTATTTTAAACTGTGTGCACACAGTTATTCCCCTTGATAAGCTCGAGTACAAAAACCTCTTTTAAAAATAGTTTAAACTGAATTTTTACTCATTAATGTTCCTGTAAATGTTGTGTTAGAGCATGAAAGAAAACGAGAACACTTTCTTCAACACAAAGAGCCAGAATAATGGCATTGAGCTGTTCCATATCCTACTATACCAGTAATAAGAAAACATTTTCACTGTGAAAATAACAAAGCATTATACATGGTCCCAGTAATATCAGCTATAAAGAATGCATAAATGCTTAAAATGCTCAAACAAAGCTTCCAGTAGAAATCACACATCTTACTGGCATTTGCATTTTGAAAATGGACTCCCAGAAAGCTCAATCAATCCTTCAGAGAGTTGCTTTAGAATAGTTACAGTGGTTTAATTAAGATTAATTTTGAGTCAAAGTAAGTTTCTTGATTTCAGTGTGCCTGTAAGAAAGACATATCACTCTTCTGATTATGCAAGAAAATCCCTACATTGAGTGTTCAGACAACAGTTCCACTTGCCTGTGCTTATAGTACAATCCAATACAACCTTGCAATCCTACTTGCTTTCAACTGCAACAGAGATTTGAGAATTGAATGTCATCACAGATAGCCATTAGCTAAGCAAATGAAAGTCTGGTATTCAGTAGCAAATTAGGACTTCATGTATTAACAATGCTAAAGGACTTTGAGCTATTAATGCAACATCCCTGTGGAATCATCATTTCCAAAGAGGCAAGCCACCAGAGAGATACAGTTAAAAAAAAATAAAGAGGTTAAGCACCCTGTCCAAGATCACAAACTGAGATTTCCAAGACACTGTATAGACTAACACTTCTTATTCCAGAGGCACAACTTCAGAAATTCAGTCCTGTTTAAATGCAGGAATAACATCTGGTAGATGCTCTATAAACATAAGAGCAAAGCAGCTTTTGTTTTCTCTGCATCTAACATTTAAACAAATAGTAAGATGCTCACTAGTAATATGAACAGGAGACCAGGAACATATAAAAGGCCTGCAGCAACTTTTTTTTCCCCTTTACAGAGACCTACAAACATGCAAAGTGTGGAACACCTTAACATTTTAATGAACAAAAGTCGTCATACAGCTCCTGAAGCAAACAAACACTTCTGGCAGCTTCAGAGGGAGCTGGAAGGAAGAAACATTCTTCACTGAATCAATTCAAGTACCAAATAACAGAAGTTGTTGAGAGGTGGCCCCCTCCCCAACAAATGAAAATACCTCAGTAGACTTGGGGTTATGGTATGAGACTAAATTATAACATATATTTTAGAATAGCTGTGAGAATTAACCACTGTCCTAACTTAGTAACCTTAAGTGTCAATGAGAAGAGAACATGTGATCTTCAACAGGAACTTCTGTTTTATTCTCAAAAGTGACTAAACTGCCTAGCCTGCACTCCTTCAAAAAATCTGATACTCAAAAGGTGAAGAAAACATGAGGATTAAGCTTTAAGACAACAGTATTGAGTAAATCCCAGTTAACTATTCGTATTGCAAGCCTACATTTAGCATAATTTGTTGAACTGTATTTTTATCAAAATATATTACTATGAAACTTCAGTGATCAGAAATGGAAGCAGACACTTTATAAAGAATGCCAGTTCCACTGAGCTACTGCAAATTCACAGCAATAGTAAAAATCATAGATTAAAAACACCTACAAGGTCATACCATACATCTATCTTTATACCCCAGCAGAAGAAATGGGGGTGTGGGGGTGAACTATTCCATACGCAGAAAGACAGAACTGTGGTTAAAAGCTTTAGTGGTTTATGGCATTTCAAAGTAAAGAACAGTGACAATCCAGGACAGTCTAAAGGACAGGACCTGTGCCAGGAGTCCACTTCTATTTCTGGCTCTGTTACTGGTGGGCTGTGTGACCTTCAGCAGAGCGCTACACCTCTCTTCCTTCAACCATTCCCGGTCCACAGGGAGAGAACTGCCTTTCGCTATGGCCCTAAGTGACTAACAAGAGGGGACCTCACTATAGTGACAACAGCAGACAGCACAGCTGTACATTATAAAATAGCAAGGGCAGAACAAGGGTAAGCCACTCGGCCTCCAGTTTTCAGTTGGAAGTATGCAGCTCTCTCCTTCAGCCAAGTATCATTAATACCTTACTGGTTTTTATTCTCAGAAACCAGTACCAAAAAAACACATCTTCTGACTTACCCGACCCATTCTCTGTCTTTGCAGCAGGGGACTGTTGCTACGATAAACTGGAATTAGTTCTTTATTTATCTAGTTTTGAACTGCTAAAATCCCAAAGAACAAGGTTTAATTCCATTTCTTCCAAGGTCACCATCAGTAACATCTAGTAAGTTTAATTTACTGGGCCAAGCTCTGAGCCTGCATAACTTAAATAGTCCACAATTTAGCCTGTCAATTTTAAGCAATAAACAAATAATCATAGATAAGAAATTAATACCTGAAACATTCAGTATGAAGACAGATGGTCACATTTACCATTATACTAGCCACAAAGGTTATAGTTTAAGATAATTAACTTCTAGTATAGGTTAGTTTTACCTTTAAACAAATAAAAATAAAACCAAACCAAAAAACTGAGCTTGTTATACTTGGACCCACCCTGAACTATAAAAACCCCATCATATTTCTTGTCATCTGACTGCTATTGAGTCACTGAAATACTGTAAATCACCTTAGCAGTGATTAATGTAAAAACTGTACTTCATTACAATCATAAATGAGAACACATCCTAACCCTTTTTCACTATTTCACACTTGAGCAGAGTAAAAAAGCAAGTGATTTTAATTTCCCTCTCCCCTTTCCTTCAAAATATATCACTGTCAGCTTCTCAAGAACAGCATGTCCAGGAAAGATTTCAGCCATACCACCATGGTACATAGCTGCCTCATTGACAAGACACAAGGTAAACGTTAAGTGCTCTGCATCAGAGCAGGTGTATTTTTCTAGAAAATTATAGAGAATACGCATGGTAAAAAGTATGAGTCCTCACAATTTTGTAAATGTTTTCTCTAACACTGAAGCATATGACCAGTGTTCTTTGCATGACCAACCTCAAATCTAGCAGTTGCAATTTTGTGTCTGTATCTTTTTCTAGACACGTGGGATGCTAATGTTCACCTTGGCCTACACATTCCTTGATCAGGTAAAAGATACAGTGGAATTTCAGCCAGTGTGTTCAAACACAGCTAGTAATAAAAACATTCCAGTAACAAGTTTTTACATTGTTTTAATAGATACAACCCTGAAAATGTATAACTATGAACTTGGAACCTACTCTGAGAATAACTGCATTTATCTTTGAAGAACATTAAGAGTTTCTCAGCCTACTTAATTTGTTTTAGAGTTACTTGTGTTAAGATGGTCTAATGAGCTCTTTCTTGCTAAATCCTCTCTACCATGTTTGACCATAAACTTGGTTTCAACCCCCCTTGGTATTTCACTTCCACTGCAATTAGCTCATTCCTCTGTCATTCTCTTCTCCCACACTAACAGACTTCAGAATTTTCCTTCCATCTCTAGGACTAATCCCCTATAATGTTTTTGTTTTTTTTTTTATTACAGCACACATTTGGTTACTGTATCATGCTGTCTCTCTGCACCCTAGGCATAAAGAGTATCTCTGGAAGTTTCATACCTTTTCTGCTAGTCTGATGTTACTCACCGCTTCTTGAAATTACCGATTTCCAGTCCGCAATCACATTATTTTACAGATTGACTGTTGCCAAACCCAAATGGACTTCCGTATTGTCTCCCTAATCCAGCAGTATTTCCAACCTCTGAACTTTTCACTCAACTGCCTTTGTCTTCTTTTCAATAGCAGGCTTCTGGGTATATCACAGACATCTCAAATTTAACTAAAAACCTAAACCACTTCCTTGTTTGTAAAGATGTCCTCTGCAAAATAATTTCTACCATTATGCCTAGGTTCACGTGCAAAGATGTCTTACAGTTTCTTCTCCTAATCATTTAGATTGAGCTGAAAATTTTAAATAGATGTTTTTAAAAATCTTGCTCAAGGAACCCAGTCAATCTAAATACGGAGGGGTTTTTTACTACCATTTAGTTTCATTTCATGTCATCAGGTCTATTATTCTCTGCAAACAATTTAAAAATTACTTTGAAGGAAAAAGTATTTATTTAATGCCAGTTGGTACAGACAGGTATCTTGCAGACACTTGACTAATGAAACAGACAGAATGACAGTTGTGATACTAACGAAGAGTTCCCTTCTCCCTTTTTATATAGTAAAAATCTAGATTTTTCTATGCAGTAACACACTGAAGTCATTTTCAAGCCTTGTCACTTACATATTTAAAATTAATTCTTCTTAACTAGCATTGATATTAAAAATTAAACCATTCAAGTTAGTATTAATTTACTAATTAAAAACCATTTCCAAGACAAGCAATCTATATTTAATATCATGCCTTTCTACAGAGACAGGAAGAATGCTTACTATGCTGTTATATACTGCTGGTGTCTAAGAAATGTCCTAAAATTTTACATTTTGAAGTGTCAGCCTAATTTGAAATTTGATTTTCTGGAATAAATTCTGAACTTGGCAATCTACATTACTCTTGTCTTATCCTTCTTTTTTAATGGATAACTAAGTAATATGTCAGAGTTCAAAAAATTCTCATAGGAAAACGATTTCTAGCCTGTCAATGCAAGTTGCTATGGCAACCACCACAAAGGCTATGAAGGTTCTAATCTTATTCCAATGAATAAAATGAGAAAAAATATCACAAGATACTATAACAAAAAACCCTGTACTATAAGTCTTCCTGAAAAAAGAAACTAAAGGACCACCTCCTCTACCGCATTTAAGAATATCTGGACTGGCAAAAAACCCTTCAGTTTACCATAAAACCTATGTCATTATGTTTTAGAAATGCTGTGACTCTGCTTTTCTTATGACTTTACATTTATGTAAGCCAAAGAATACTAAAGGACTGCAAAAGAGCTTTTAGTATCTAAGGCTAATGGGTGTTATCTATGCGGAGCAGTAGCAACAAACAGAACAGGACTATAAAATACATTAGGGAAAAAGGTAGTGAAGAAAAAGATGGATTCTTCCATAACAGTCTAAAAATAGATTCACTTCAAATGAAGCATGTATAGTTGAAAGTATCTACAGAACAAACAGCTCCATCTAGAGGTTAAAAAGCAAGGGATATTAAAGCAAGCTTACTGGCAAAACACTCAAGACTTTAGAAATACTCTCTAAAATGGTCTGCAAAATCTCCTAATTAATAAAAAACTGGCTTCAAAATACATGATGTAAAAGCCAGCTGATCTTTGAGAACCTAGAAGTTTTTCATTAAAAACAAACTAAATACAAATCTTGAAATGAAAATATCTAAAAATCAAAGTGCTCATCCATACCTTAAACTTCTTGCATTTCAGCGAAATTCACACTGAAATCCTAGCCTCAAGGAAGTTGGTAAATTTTGCCAGTTTTCAGTGTGATCAAGATTTCACCATCTCAGAATGTAAATCAAAGTAGTCAGCCTTCCAGCACCACTTCAATAAAAATTTATACCCATGTTCAACACCAAGTGAATGGTCCAATAAGGAATGAAACTTCTTGCACATGCAACACTTTTCAGGCCCCAAACTTTCATACATACATATCCTTTTCCACTTATTTCTGCAAGACGCAGAATGCCCCTGCTAAGCTGTTACATGCTCCACAGCAAGCTCTATTTTGCATGTCATCTATCAAAGTAATTCATCATAATCATATTTTATGTCTGCAGGGAAACAATTACTTCCACATTTTAGGAAAAAAATCCAGGTTTCAGCACACCACTTAAGAAACTACACCAGGCTCAGGTAAAAGAGGCCAGTTCTTTTCCCTGGCGAGATAGGAAGGAACCAAACCCACAGCACACTGCCTGCTTTAGCAAACACTCCTGTGCTGCATCTGCAGCACTAGATACATAGCCTCCGGCTGCCTTCCCACACCTAATCCCTCAGTTCTAACACACTGAAGTTGTATTTGACTACCCAAGGCTCTCCAAAGACCACCAGTTGCCCGGCCAACTGATATTCAAAACGTATCTTCTCTAACATGCTCTCACTTCACTAGAGATCTTCAAGTACAGGTGGATAGTCATACCTCCAACTCTCCTGCTATAAATCTTATTTTCTCCACCTTATACTGGTTCTGATCACTTTCCATCTAAACTCTACACGTGCATTACAGTAATGCTTAAAGTATCAGCAGCACTGTCCTCATAATTCCTCACAGATTATATTTTACCTTGCAACCTGCATTTAAAAAAAAAATAATCACAGGAAGGCATGGTTTCTTGAGCCCATACTGGATGCTTCCTAGCTATGCCTCACAATACAAGTAGTGATACAAAACAGAATTAGAAGGGTCAGAAAATCAGGAGCAAAGGAGTGCTGCTGGAAAACCGTTGGCTTAGATGTCTGCCGCATTACTGCTCCAGAACAAAGGCACACTTTGTTATTCACTCCATGCTTCTGGTAACGTTGAATTGCCTCATCGTGGTTTTCCCACATTTTTTAAACTTTATCTTTATCCTCCTTTCAAACCCTTATCCCTCTTTTCCCTTCTCTTATCTTGCTTTTTCTATTTACCTGTTGCAGAATTGTAGTTCCTTACAGTGTCTCTACTCTCTTCTTATTCCATGTTCTTGACTATTTAGCATCATGAAAAGATAAACATTGTTTATGTGAGACCAAAGCACCCCTCCTCCAGCTACCTCTAAAAAACACTAACATTAACAAGCCAGAACCAGTTAAACAACTGAAAAAATCATTTTATTACCATTAATATGTGATTTTAAAAGTCAAGTGCTGCACCTCTGAAAATCAGGCTATTTTGTGCCTAAAGTTTAACTTGGAAACTTATGCAAGTGTGAAAATACTCGTCCAAAAGACACTCCACAAACTATTCTTGAAAAGTTTCTACAAGGTGACACATTGTTCCAATATTTGAAATAGCACTCACTAGGAACCTTTCTTGAAGTATGTTACAATATGGATTCATGTACTGTATTTCTGTGAAAATTATTCAATTTTTTTGAACATAGAGATCTCCAAAATTTTAACAAGTGTCATACACATACAGTCTCTTAAGTTCTGAATATCTAGCAAATACAAACCATAGCTGGCATAGCAAGTTGGTGACAGAATTTCCTCTTGATTATTTATCACAGTTTGAATACAAATATATGTTTGGGATTACTGGTTTATATTAATTTGCCATAGCAGGCACAAGCCTCATTTTGGTTTTATTTAATATAGCATTTTAAATAACCCCTGAATCTAGAACACAATATTATGATTTACCAGGAAGCATGACTGAGCATTACAAAAAATGCTATAAGCTCTGGAGAATACTTCAAAAACTCAAACCTATTTTGATCTTCTGTTAATATGTACTAGCAAAGAGAAATAAGGGCCTTCCAAAGTAGCTGTTCATATACAATAGCTCCCTTTTCATGTGCAAGTTCACCAATTTAATGCCAAAAATAAACTCACTACCTTTTCAATATATCAGATCCCACACAGGGAGCAAGGAAAAGTGAAGCATCCTACTGTAGCATCTCCGATTTAATAATTTGTATCTTAACGCATACTTCAAGAAATCATACTTCAACTTCAGCATTGCAACATTATTCCCACATCAGAGGAAGACATTGACTTCCAGCATGAAATGAAGAAGCAGCATTTCAAAACAACTTTATTTGCTCTGAATATCAAACACAATGTACATCAAAAGCTTCAACAATTTTTATTCCAGTCACAATCCAGCTTGCTGAGCCTACTTAAAATGGCATAACAATGAAAAATAAAAACTTTTATTTCCTTTTGGAATATCCTGTATACCAACACATCTTTGAGAACAAGCCTAGTCTTGTTAGTCTAATTTCACAGCTCTACTTTCGCATATTACACACAGACTTTCTGGTGTTGAGGTAAGCATGGTTTCCTTAAAATCCCGTCACAGATAACAGGAAAGGGGAAAGTATGGAAGAAAACACTGCATTCTGCAGCAATCCTAATTCAGCTTCCACTTAAATCTGATTAATTAGAACAAATCAACTAGACTAGAAATTTTTAAATGAAAAAGTACTCTAACAAAGAGAAACCAGATTCTGATTCCTCACATGTTCATTTTCAGTGTTCTAAATTAACTAGAGAGATGGCACCTTTACAAAATATTTAGATCAGGCTATTAAAGGTGTTCCAGAAAAGTATTAACTTGACTTAGGAAGCAAAGAACTGACATTCCCCAGCTTTGTAAGTATTTTGCAGCCCAAAATAAGCAACCTAATGTTAAGCTCAAGACCAAAGAAAATAATTACTACAAATACTTCTGTCACATTAGGTAATCATATATAAATCTCTTTACCAGAAAGTGTAACACTTTTCTCTACAAAAATCCAACTTCCCTTTATCCAGCTTCAGTTTTGAAGCAATTCCTGTGTCGGAAAGTGCTGCCATAATTTGCACTAATAATTGCTCATCCATAATAAAGTTTACAAAGGAAAGTTTTACCATTGCTCATTCTTTGTGTAGAGAACAAACTGAAGGGTTTTTAAAACCTCCTAACAATCTCACTATATACATTGCAAAAAATGGTAGTTGGAAGCAACTGAACTGGGCTTTGTGTTTTTCCAGGCATCACTTCCTCAGAGTGATAGCTTTAAGCTTTTGGAAATTGGCTATTTCATAGAGAAAATCATATCCATTGTTTTAAAGACAACAAAATATTTCAAAATTTATTTCCAGAAAGTACAGACTACAGGCCTTTGATGAAATGTGTATTTATGTATTAACTTTTTTAAATCAGGAAAAAAAATCATCAATTTAAAGGAAACTGGGTTTAAATCTAAGACTGAGCAAGCATTCCAAGAAGTTGTTCAGTCTGTTTCTTAACAGACAAGTTATAAAGAATTAAAAACCAGATCTTTGCTCACATGTATGAATAAAGGCTTTTTCCTCATTTCACAAGAAAATAATATGTTCGGGAAATACACTGACAAACTGTGTGACACTAGAAATTAAAACTGGCTGATGCTACACACTATTTTTAAAGCTTAAAGACTTTTTTTGCAGCTTAAAAAAAGCATCTTCTCAACTCCTCAAAACTAAAACTGATTATTGAAAGTACTGCTACACGGCTGACATATGAATCTACTTATCACTTTGGATTAAAAATGCTTCTGTAAATTACTTTAGTAAGACTAAGAAAAAACACAAAAATACTTACATTGCATTTACTTTATCTTCTGGGCCCTGAACCTGGCCCGTTACAGTTCCTTGACTGGTATTTTTAACCCAGCCAACCACTCCTAATTTCCTAGCTTCCTCTTCTGTGTACTGATTCAAAAAATAATGAAAAAGGACAATCAGTGTCAGCACATACACCACATCCATCCCACTTAAAACCCCCCTTTCATTTTCATAGCTTTAAGGTCTACAGTTAAGAAAAAAAATAATCCATAGATGATGCTCATACTCAAGCATTAAGATATTCCTGTCAGCTCTGAAGTTGCAGCAGAAGCAGCCAACTTTTGAACAAGAATGAGATTTTTACATATACATAACAAATGCATGAGTTAATTCCCACTTCCATTTTCACAGCTTTTAATACTTTTCTTCAAAAAAACTATACATATAATGGCTCCCATCAAGACATATTACTGGTAATGAAAGTAATCTTCCTCTTCGTTTTATCATATGTATATGCATAGAAACCTTCTAATGGTGTGAGCATTGGTGGTGGTTTTGTTTGTTTGTTTTCCCCCATTCACAGGGAAGCCGAGGACTTGCTCCCCTTAATTCATCAACTTTTAACTCAGTTTTGGTCACAAAAGATTCTACTAATTCCACACCACTCCCTTGTACTTAACTCTACTCCTTTCTTTAGCTCCTATCACTGGTCATTTGCCTCTTCAACCATCACAGTGTCTAAACTCATTAAATTTGCTACATGTACCAGCTTCACAGTTCCTTTTCTCCAGTTTCATTTTAAATCTTTTCCACCTGACTTTCACCTCTTAAATTCTATCCCCAGCTGCTGCATTACAACTAACAAATAGCAAAGGCCATAATCAATTATACTGGTTTTCTAATATTTTTGCAGTATCACAACAAATTAAGTTTCCCGGTTATTTACTTCTTGTGATGAAATCAGGAACTTCCAAGTACCCTGTTTTTTGAGGTGGTTTTTTTTTTTTTAACTTTCTTATTTTGTCTTTCAGATGAAATTTACACATGGTTTTCATGATTTGTCTCTGAACACTGAAATGGTAGGGAACAAAGTCTGTTTTGCAGAACTCTTACATTTTTGTTCCATGTAGGACAATAAAAACACTATTAACCAATACACCATTTATTTACATTAAATGTACCTCCTCCATTTTGCTTCTTGCACATTTAGTGCAACAGGTATAAGACTACATGACCCATGTTTGTATCTTGTATTACATAACATCAACAGACAGATGGTTCTAACAATAAGATCTGAGTTTAACACATTTTGATGGGAAAAAACCACCAAACATTTCAGAGTATGTGCAATAATACCCAAAACATTACACAAATACTAAGGGTGCACACTGCATTATGATTCTCTTTGAACACTTATTGTGATGCCAACAGCCAAACTTCAGGTCAATATGACTACATTCCAAAAGATGAAACAAATTTGGGGTAATCTAGGCAATGAAAAGGTGTTGCTAACTATGAAGAATATTTTTCAAGTTGATTACGAGCAGCTTCTCCATACTAACTTGTCCAGAGGCAAGGGAACGCAGCTGACAACCTGTTTCTCAGTACTGCTTATTAGCTCAGGACTGGCACTGTGGTGTGTGTTCACATGTCTCCGGGTCAGATCAAAACAAGGCAGAGCAAGCTTGCACCTGCCCACCACATAATGTGGGGGCATACGCTTTCCACTTGACAGAATAATTAAATTTAAGACATAATACATTGTAATCCTCTACCCATTACAATTTTGCAGTCTTTCACAATACATATAAAATAAGCATAGAAACTTTTAGGTCTAATATTAAGCATGGTCTGACTATTTTCAGACAAAAAGAGTGTTCTGTTTTGAAAGATGCCCTCTTGTTTCTTGGGGTTTGGTGAAATGCAAAACTACCTGCTGCACGTTCAGAGCTGGTGGAGATGTTTGGCTGGGATATGAGCCACAGACTGCATGTTTGTAGCATATTGTTACAATAAGCTTCCTTAAATAAAGGTACTATAATTGCATTAAAAAATTAAACTGGAACACATGGTTTCAGAAGCTAATATCAAGATCTTCAGATTTAACCTTTCTAAAGATTAACATGTTATAATGCCCTTGTGGCTGTTTTATGACAAGTAATCCAAACACAATCTTTAGACACTATACAAACAAGCAACACATTAATAAGCTTTTAAAAAACCCATTTTAATATAACAGTAATATAAAACATTTTTTTCCTTTTAAATCCATTTGCAATACTAACCATTTAACCTAGTACTCAAAGTTCAGGTTGGATATGTTTACACTCTACAGACCTCGTGCCATATTTTTAGCACTGGAAATACTACACTTTAAAGTAGAACTGGTAAATCAGACATTGCCTTACCATCCTGAAACAAACACCTAGAAAAGAAAGAAAGAGACATTAAAATAATGTGAAGGAATACCACTTCTAGAAATTTCACTTAATATAAAGTTACAGTAAACTGCACACAAGTCATCTGTAGTCTGTTCTTACAGACATTTCAGAGAGCAGTTAATAAAATTTTAACATTGGGCGAACTCCACAGAATTTGGGTACAGGCTGGCCTTGAGCCTTCCCTTCAGCAAACGACTATTTTCATTAACGCACTTAGCGCACGTAGCTTTCTCTAATGAAGACGCTGAAATACAAGAATTGCCTTTGATTTAATTTTCACCTTAAAGTTTTGCCGCCAAAACTGGGGTGGGGG
>NW_009648550.1:1658771-1670985 GCF_000708025.1 Charadrius vociferus | reverse complement strand
GGTGATGGGGGGGGGGACGGGGGGGGACACGGACACGACACCCCAAACCTCCCGCCCTCAGTCAGGGGTCCGAACCGCCCCCCACCCCGTGGAACACCTCTCCCCCCAGCTCTGAGGGGAGCTCGGCCGGAGCACGAGCGCGCTGCGGCCGACGGCGTGTCGTGAGGTACCTACCGAGGCCTCAAAGGCGCTATTCCCTCTTATATTTGGGGGTAGAAATACATTGAGAGAACAAAGGCCTGAGCGAGACTGCCTCCTGCTTCAGGGCTGGTGCCGTAGGCGCGTACGCCGAAGCGGGTTTCCCCACCTCGAGCATCCCAGGTAACCAGCATTGGCCTTTTCCAGGCATTTACAAGAATCATTGAAACAAAAAAAAAGTACTTGCCATACATGGTTGAACTGAGGTAATTTTGAGTGATAAGGTTGAAAGTTAAGTAGTTGATAGCTAAAACATAAAAAAACAACCCCACCCTAAATTTATCTTGGGCATCCCTCCCTGGGCAAGGCTGCATGACTGATTTTTCTCATTTCTCCACATTACTTAAGCTTTCAGCCAAAGTTTCCAAAGCTCATTTCGCTTCCCTATTCAATCCCTGTGATGAGGCAAATACCAAAGCCAGCTAGGGTCTGTGCTCCTCAGCTGGAGCAGCAGGCCTTGCACATAGAAAGCTCACCTCATGCAAACTATTCGCCAGACCTTCAGTGATACCTATTAGTGCTCGTGTTTTCATTAGCAAACCTTTCCAGAAGTGTTTGTGTGTTATTTCTTTTATGTAGATGCTACATGTGCAAAAATACAGGCCAGAAACTGGTTGTTTAGTCAGCTGTGTCTCCAACCTAATGCCATGAAGATTTGTCTCTGGAGTGTTCTATGCCTGCTTGCAGTTTAACTTTTTTCTCCCCCTCCCCACCCCTATTTGCTTTTTCAGAAAAAGAAGAAGAAAAGCGCACCATCAAGGCAGAATTCTGCACTAGAAACAACATTTAACCAACCTTAGAAAATGATCTGAGTCTTCTCTAACTCACCAAGGCATTAAGGCAGGTTAACTGTGACTTTACAATAAAAAATCAAAATAACGGTTTTATTTATTTTCTCCATTAGGCAATTCCCTCCCACACACCACTTCATGTCCTAGTAGTAATGCAGCATAACCTGTGTTGTTAACACATTTGTATCTCAAGACTAGAGAGAAGTTAAAATTAGATCAAGACCTAGAAAAAAATAAAATTGCTTTCCCAAGACACATCAAGTACTTGGAGAAACAACCTTTCAATTCAGTGCAGAAAAAAAAAAACATTCATATTGATTCAGAAAGCTTCCAGTACCACAGGAAATAGAAACACAATAGACAAAGTTTCATCATTTGCTTTAACTATATAACATTAAATCAAACCCTTGCCTTTTACAGGGGTCATACATTTTGCTCGTGTGGAATCAGCACCATTTTGTTTTTAAAAGGATTCTACAGAAAGGAACAGAATGCAGTTTAGACTCAAAATCTTCTGTCGTTTACTGCCATCTATCAGCAGTGAAGAGCAAGACAGGTAAAACATGAATTTACAATAGCAGCATAAAGCATTTGCAACACAAACCTTGAAACCCGAGCTTATTCTGGTACTGATTACACTTCGTTGTCTGCACATTCCAGTACTAGCAATGGCAACCTTTGTTTTATCAAGAGAATTTTTGACCTTTCCAGTGAGTTTTCTTGGTGTCACTCAGTTACATCTCCTCATATCTGCACTGGCTCATTCTCAGGATGGGAATCCATTCCTGTCACTGTCCTTCAGAGCTTCCTGGCTCAGAGATACCTCCTGTCTTCCTACCACTATTGTATTTTTTCAGAAAAGACAGTTTAAGATTTTTTTTATTATTTGCCAAGCAGAGCTGTTTTGCTTTGTGTAGATGAGTTTCTCATTCATTCATGACAGGTAGCAGAGATACCACGTGGAACCTGAAGAACTCCGGAAAATGATATCATGAAACACCTAATATTTTACAGTCCAAATATAATCAATATCAGTAAACAAATAGTATTTAAATAGTCTAATTAACAAGTGAACTTTAGCATACACTATCAAGAAATGTAGGCAGTCTGTATGAAGTCAGTGAAATTCTGACTTTTTCCTTCCTCTTTCAGCTGTTTCCTCTAGGGTGGTGATGTTGGCTTAAGAAGAGTTAGCTGGTTGCACTTCCTAAAGCTACAACCAATAGTAAAAAATGCTAAACACCTACATCTATTAAGGCATAAGATATACTCCTTGATTATACTGCAGAGGAATGCAAATGATTATGAACATTTCCTGCAACAAACAAATTGTTGTACCTTTAGGATAAGCCTGAGGATGAACAGAAAATGTAATGCCATAACATCTGTAGATAATCTGGAGATAAAATATGGAGTCTTTCATACTGCTGCCAGCTTAGCTATTACCATATATTGGATTCAGCTTGATACTCAGTAAATAAGGGTGACCTTTTTTATTACTAAAGCAAAACAGCAACAGTCACAATTAATATCCAAGTGAGAAATTGTAGGGGCTGCACTGAATTACAGTGGTAACCGTTATGGTGCCAGTTTGCCTAGGGCTTTACTATGCTCACAGCAGTTGCTTCTTTAATCACCTATTTCAGCATATTAAGTTCACTTCTTTTCTGATCACTACATATCCTTGTTAATTCAAGTATACACTAGCCAGCTTTTATTCCTTTGTCTCTTCCAGAAAACATTGTTTTGTGTTCACACTTCTGATATACAGACTGACTTTCACTCCCAGCACAGTATCTTCTAGGAACAGCTATTGTTGCAACTTAAGCTTGTACAGAAAGGCTTCTTTATTCTGCAAGATACTTTACTTGACAAGCTTTTCACAATTGGTGAAAACTTTATTGCAGATAGGTCTAGTTTTATCACTAGGTCATCTCTGTCTACTCTGAGCATTAATCCTTTAAATATTCCTCCCAGTACTTTAAGTGGAGTAAAATTTTCACACTATCTTGCTTTTAATCATAGCATGAAGAAAGGATGTAGCAAAGAATATAATTGCTGGAAAACACCAAAAACCTGCAAGAGTGCTATTGCAGCCACACATCAGGGAACAGCACAAGCATGGCTATGCAAAAAAACAAGGATGACTCCAGCACTTAAGTGCCACACTCCCACAGTACCTGAGCAGGGCAGGCAGAGCCAGGGGGTTGCAGCAGAGTCCACCCAGGAACAGTAGAAGACCAGACTGGAAACACAACTACATAGCAGGGACAAGGTACATCCAAAAGGCAAGGCCAAAGGTAGGACTAAAGACTAGTCTGCCCATGACTTAGGAAAAGTAAGTGTGCTCAGCCCTGAGCTTAAATGGAGCTCCTGGACCACGGAGTAGAGGGGGGTGTGATTGAGGCGCAGGTGAGGCTGATCAGGACAATTAGACCTGTTGGTGCCCTTGACACTGACCACTATCAATTAGAAGTTTTTGACAGAAAAATCTCTTATTTATGAAGCTTTTGGTTTAGTTGTTAAAGTTATTTTGAAAGTTATAGCTTCATGATTCATGCTGTTTGTTTGTCTCCGGCACAGTATAGTTGGAAAACCATTAAAACTGTTGTTTTTTTCAATACCCACTACTGCTTTCTCTATGTGGTTGTTACCTCACACCACCATATCTACTTGATGTTTTTTATTCCTAAAATTACTGTATTTGGCATTTAGGCGATGTTCCATCAGGCACATAACCTGTTGTTGTTTTAATTCATCCTTCAACTTGTAAATACGCTGCTGGTTTTCTGCACTGTTTTAATTTAATGTGGCTCATCCTCAGACATGTCCGCGATTGACATTTTTGCTCTCCTGCTACCTTTTTGTAGTTTCTTGCACCTTTTACAAACTATTAACATTCCTGACTTTTCTTTGGAGTTCACCCTTCTCTCTCAGC
This sequence comes from Charadrius vociferus, assembly GCF_000708025.1. Taxonomy (NCBI): domain Eukaryota; kingdom Metazoa; phylum Chordata; class Aves; order Charadriiformes; family Charadriidae; genus Charadrius; species Charadrius vociferus. The sequence continues at coordinate 1,667,058 of NW_009648550.1, read as the reverse complement.
CATCAACTTGCTAGCTGGTATCTTTTGCTATACATTTTATTTAGAATTTTTAATATTTGTGCAACTCTGGTTTATCACTCTTTATCTGAACCAAACTCTAAACCTGACTTAATTGCAAATGGTCCCAGCTGATTTTGATAACTGGTTTCCCAAAGGATACCAAATCCTCTAGATAAAAGAAGCTTCTGTTCCTGTTGCCTAGTTCTTGCTGTTACTTAGAGAGCCCTTAATACCTAGGAAGGAGGTTAGAAGCTATGTAAGTTTAATTTGTCCTTTCTATTTTTTTGGTTTTTTCTCTTAAATGCAATATATATTAATTTTTGTATTTTATTCCTTAAAATATCACTCCACCTTTCTTTTGTGTTTACTTTTTCAAGTAAAACTATAAACTTTCTTTCTGTGGTAGTCTTTCTCTTTTCCTTGTTCCCTTATCATGTTTTCTTTTTCTAAGTTGCATTCACTCTCATTACTTCATTTTTGAATAAAAATTAATAGGATTTCTGCTTTATAGATTTGACTTCCAGTTGTACAAGCTTCTTCAGGGTCTTTATTTTGCAGTCCTTATTTGTATCACATCTAAATAAACCAAAAAATTTTGAAGGCCTAATCTTGATTAGCTGTGAAATAGGAGATAGCCTCATTTCATTTCCTTTTTCCCTCTTTCTGTAGGTCACTGGCCATCAGTAGCTGTCCTCTTAAGCACAGATACAAATGCCTGAATGACAATACAGGCATATAGTGGGATTCTTGAAGAGCCTTACTCTGCTTTCTTCTGCATAAGATATGAAATAATAGCTTGTTGCAGAACTGCTGAATGGAAATGGTATAGTCAGGCAGAAATAAATATAAAACAACTCTTATTCCATATGCTTTAGCACAAGACAATGAAGTGTTCCTAGCCTGTAAGTTTTGCTAATATTGTTTTCAGTAGCCATCAGTCAGTTTATTTAGAGAAAACTAAAAATCAAGTAGAGTGGATGTAAAAGTGTCAACTAAAGTAAAGATTTAGACTTCATGTACATTTCATGGGGTATGTTCGTATATCATAGAGAGTTTAAGCACTCCATAGAGAAGTGTAGAATAAGTGTGTCTGTTAAGAGAGAGCATCTGGATATAAGTTAACAAGCAAAAAAAACCAAAGTAGGTTTGGCAAAAATTAAGTTTCATGTTGAAATAAAACAACATAGGAGGAAACTTTTCTTTAGCTGATTACTTTGTGTTGTAGAACTGCAAAACTTGAAATTCAAGCATATAAATTTTATAAATTCTTTGAGAATGTTCTACCTGGATACTTATATTGCAATTATTGCCATGTGATCTAGAGGAAAATCTTTAACGGAATGGTTGAAAGAAGTACTGCATTCAGTTCTGAAAGAGGATTTGATTACCCTTCTGAAAAAATAAAAATGAAAGATTGTTGAAGTAATAATAATGCAAGGACAAAAATAACAATTGCTAAAATAATTGCTTGGTGGTTGACTGATTAAATATGTTACAGATTAATCTACAGTATACACATAGCACAGGCAGGTGACCTGGTTACAACACTTGTCTCCTGATCCATTTATAATGCAAGATCCAAATCAGCAATCTGATATGTGTGGGAGGACCCACACACCTGTGCAGGGGCCCACTTAAGTAAGTGGAGTGTTGTGCAGAGGAAGGGTCATGCCTACACAGATCAGCTTACAGGACTGCAGCCAAACTTTGTGTGGATGGGACCTAAATTTGTCCTTCTCATGCTCTAAAATCATGGACTGCTTACATAAAGTAACACAAGTTAAACGGTAACAGATACAAAATTGTGAAGCCATTATTTTACTGTGGCTAGACTATATTGTGTAGATTTTTTGTTACTTTGTGCTTTTTCAAACAGTTATTCTGAGAGCCTACACATAGAACCACCATGTTCTTGTACAACAAATTGCATTGGAGACTTCTTATTTTATTGGAGCCCTAATTCACCACATCCTGATTCTGTCTAGGGCATTAAGACCTAGCAACTGTATTTTTCTCTGAAATGAGCTTTTATGTTTTAAGTTAAAGCAGCAATCCCCAAAGTTCTTTTGCTTGTGATCCTATTCACAGCTCAATAATTTTGTTTGACATTATATATAGATATGAATATTTGATGAAACTAAACTTTTGTTCACTTTTCAACATTTTTTTATCATTGCCGTGTCAAAGTTTGCTTAACCCTTTTCCACATAAAGATCTAAGGGAATAAATCACTAAATCTCCACAAACAAAGCCACATGAAAATAAAGTTCAGATTTTTTCAGTCTAAATTAAGATTTAAAATGTATTTTCACTGAGATATAAAAAGAAAGAATCTTCAGGTAAATAATTTCTAGTTAGTAGTAATAAAAATTTGAATCTGAAAATGTAATAAGGAACTAAACCACTAGGTAAATATAAATGCTTAGTATGAGGAAATCGGCCCTGAAGACTTGCATCATCATTGCAAAGTTCCCTTAAGTCATAAACTGTTGGTAAATAAACATGAGGATATGAGCTGATGTATCGTATAGCAAAAAAAACCAAACCAATCCATCTCGAACAAAAATGTGACTGATAAAGTTATACTGTTGAATTCTAAAGCATAAGAATCGGAGGGTGCAATTCAAGTTTAATTCTGTCAATCCTATGCTGGCATGATGGATCAAGTTAGTTTTGGCTTGATGATTAAATCTAAACACAAACCCATCTACTATAATGCCTGCAAGGATTTAAATTCACTGGGTATAATTTCATTACGGAAGATAAGTATAACTTGACTTTATAGGAGTTTGTGAACAAGGGACAGTTTAACCATAATATTTTACTTTTGTGAATCCAAGACCTAGGAGTTTTAGGGAAATTAGTTTAGATCCTAAATTAACAAACATGTGAAAACAGTGTTTTTCAGGAAAAAAGTTTATTCTGCATGCAAAGAGAATGTTAAAATTCTTCAACTTGGCAAGCTGCTCTTTTGGGCTTGTCTTTGTGATCTCTGTTTTACCTGGATTATTATTTAACGATTTGAAATGTCATGCTTCCTGAGGTTTTACTGGAAACATCAGTGAGCTCCAAAGGGAAATATAGAAAGTGTGAAAGGATTGGGACTTGATGAAGAAGGGGAATCCAGGCCGTCCTCTTTACATTTAGAGGAAGCACATTGCAAATCTTAGTGACGTAGTTTGATAGGAAAGCAGGAGATTTATCTGATGTTTCATTTATGAAATATCCATTCACAGGAAACAAATTAAAATTTGGGGAAAACATTGACTGAGGTGCTACTGATGGTTATATTTTCTCTTCTTACACAACACGCTGAGGAGGAGATGTGGTCATTTTAGGCAGTTAGTTCTTTATTACTGTTGAAATATGGGAAATTTAAACATCTCCCTTCCCACTGGCACATTGATGTCAGATTTTGTGGAGGATTTAGGACTCTCTAAAACATCTAAGAAAGCACAAAAGAGTGTGGGTTGGTAAAGGAATGGTTTATAATGGAGGTGGGTTGACAGCTATTACATTTTGCAGTTCTGTGAAACTATGTGATTCATTCTTATTAACTGCATTAGCCCACTATTTATTCTTAAAAGCAACAAAGAGAAACCCTAATTAGTATTTCAGAAACTTGAAATGTATTAGTGCAGCCTGTGTCATCAGGTATTTCAGTCAAGTCTTGCTGAATTGATTACTGCTTCAATTCTTGGAACTGGATAACTGCAAAAGCTAAAGTTACTATTTGTGTTGAAATAGATAAAATTAGCTATCTGCTATTATTACAGGGGTATCTGAGAACCAGTGATGGGCAAGCAACTGGTGTTGATGGAGTGGGGGGTCAGAATATCTTGTTAGATTTAGCAATAAATATTGTCATATTGTCATTTTAATACATTCTCTGGGAAAGTGAATAGTCTGTCCCAAACATCTACTTTAAGTTCCCATAATATTGCCTCCTTAAATTGGTACATTGAGTTATTATTTCTGCTAGAAAAATAAATGGTAAATTAGTAATAACAATGAAAAGATGTTGATATGCTAATCTTGCTATGCTAAAAAAAGAGAAAGCATGGAAGGCAGTAAGTCCATAGATAGTATCTATGTTGTAACACATGAAAACTCTCAGACGGTTTCAGGTGGTCCTCCTATTCATATATTCCCTGGTGCAGGACCTTGTACTGGTAAGAGTAAGCTGATAAGAGTAACAATTCTTTCCTGAAGAAGCAGTGTTTATGCACTCATTGTGTCCATCTGCCTGTCAACCTCCCATACATTTCTCCAAGTTGAATCTGCTGGCCAACTTAAATCAAATAAGGGGAGTATGTTTCAAAGACATTAAATTGTGACAAATTTGGTGGAAATCAGGATCTGGATGAAGAAAGACACTCTCTTGCCTCTGAAAGGGGGAATGAAGCTCTAGAAATACATACGCGTTATCTAGATGCAGCAGGCAAGACTTGGTGCGTACCAAAGACCCCGTACCAGCGGGGTCTTGTGTGCCCTTTCTATTGTCATAACTAGGAGGGTTTATGCTTAGATAAAAAGGTTGCTGCTGTCGGACCCAAACTTCCATCCATTCTTACATTACCTTGATGCCATCTTCCCCATCCTACCTAGTAAAAACGTTAGTAGTTCTGATAAAATGGGAGGAATCAGCATGATTTCTGTAGCAAGAATTCATGTTTTGGAACAACTTGAATGCTTTTGAGAAATCATTGATTATGTGGAAAAGGGTGATCTGGTTGACAGAGTGTTTCTAGATTTTTAAAAAGCGTTTGACAAAATCCTATATTAGGTTACTCTGGGCAGTAAAAGCAAGTGCCACTGTGAAGAACTACAGAAGTATCTCATGACACTAAATGACTGGGCATTAAAAAGCCAGACTAAATTCAGTCTTACTTAACAAAGTAAAGTGCAGAGCAAAAGCACACCAAACTAGGCAAATACAGCGGTGGTTTCTGGACGAGCTATTTATTAGTCAAGAAGGAGATTCTGGAGTTACTGTGAACAATTTTATCAGAAGATCAGTGTAATGCTCAGTGGCTGTCAATAAAAGCCCTTAAGAGAAGAATGTTAACATAGTAAAACAGAAAATACCCTCAGGTCAGTGTGCAAACCCTGGCTGTACCAAATATCCTGTTCTAGCCATTCCTCACCTCAAAAACAATAGAAAAGGCAACAGACAAAATCAGTAAAGATGATCTGAAGCCTGGAACAGCTTCATATGAAGAAAGACTAAATAGACTAAGACTCTCCCTGCGCCTTCTTGAGACAGAAGAATACTAGTCTGTCCAGGGGATACCACACAGGTCTGTATAATCATAAATAGTGAACAGGCCTCATTATTTCTCACATATGAGAACTTGTGGGCATGAATCAAAATTACTGGTTAACAAGTTTATGACAAACAAAAGGGAACAAATTTTCACACTGTGCATGAATTGGAAATTGCGGCTGCAGAACACCGATGCCAAAATGTAATGAGCTTAAAAAGCAGATGAATGAGGGGATGAAAAACCAATTTAGCACTATTAAACACAATGAAATAGCCTGTGACTCAGGAGGTCTGTCTGTGAATTGAAGAAAATGGAGAGTACACAGAGGGGAAGTAAAATTGTATGCATGCCCGGTTCTTAGTCTTTAGTTCTTAGTTTTAGTCTTGTCACAGGAAACTGTTCTTGCACGTTTCCGCAGCAAAGACTGACTGAGCAAAGAGTGAGGTCAGTCCTAAAGAAACTGAAGGCTTTACTGGAAAAAATAAATGTTTGTGTGGGCTGGAGAAAAAAGGCGCAGAACCCAGGAATCTAATGAGAAAAGAGAATATTTAAGTTTAAAAAAAAAATTGAAATGAGGGAACCAGAAGGAGATACTGAAAAAAGCAACCCTGATGGTGTCAGCCACTCCCTGAAAAGCCCCTGAAGAGCTGGCAGATGTTATTCCGTGTTTTGAGCAGAGGCATGATAGCATTAGGTACATAGGGCTGATGATCTTGGCTGGTATGGCCATTCTCGTAGCCTACAGTCTAAGTGCTGCAGCTAATATGATGCAGAGGTGATATGCTCGGCAGCTAAAGCACATCAAGCCATTTTGTACGCTCTGTTGGGATCTGAAAGTGAACATTACTTGGTAACACCTCAGGTACCCCTAACACCACCCCAAATTCCCTTTCCTCACAACTTCCCATTTCAAAATGGCCTGCTTTTCAGAGGTACTCATTTGCTGGAGATAACCAGTGTGACTCTGACGCAGTTTCTTCTAATTTCAGAGCCTGTCAGGTCTCCTGCTGATACCATTCCAGATACTGATGACCAATCCTTTACTCTATCTTTCTTGGACAAAGAGGGCTGGAATCTCCAAGGAGAACCATTTTTCCAACCACGTCTCATCAGAAAGATTAATTCATAGCATGGTTATAGGATTTGAGCGTGCATTTGGCAAAGCCAAGAAAGCATGAATCAGATTCCGTATTCATCTATTGCAATGTTACAGAAAAAGAAAACACATGGGGGTTGTAGATAGTGGTGTCACTATCTGTCTGAGGAAGTAACAGTTAACGCCTACTGTATTGTCCTGCAGAGCTCTCTTTTGAGATTACAAGCTATCTTTTCTGCTCATTTTGTTCAAGACAGATTCTCTTTCTCACTTGAGTTTTTTAAGCTTCCTTCGTTCTTTCACCCAGTTCTTGGTACTTTGCCCAGCAGAAGGGCAGCTTCTGGCTTTATACTAAATATGGCTCAGTTTTCCACTGGGCTTAGCCTTTAAGTTACAATATACGAATGTGGCAAAAGCAACTTTTCCCTCTCCCTGGGGTTTCTCTGGATTTACAGTTCTATTGTGTTCCTTAATTAGAACATTCCTTCTATCCTAAATGGCCTTTTTGACAGTTACATTTCCAAGGTTGTTATGAAGTGTTAATTTACAGTTGCTGTTTCACCTTGAACTCTTCTTAACAGGACACCAGACACAATAATAAAACCCGCCACTTTACAGTTCCTTGAATCCCAGTCTTTGTTAGCGGGACCTGCATTGCCATAATGATGCCCCCGATGCAATTATACTTATTATCTTCATGTTACTAGGATATAAGCACAAACAACTCTCCACATTAGACCAAATGAATGCTAGATAGCTTTGAGCTTGTTTCACATGATCCTCTCAAAGGTTTGTTAATCTGCTGGATGTCTCCATAATATCCCGTGAGAGAAGCTGCTGCTTTAGAAATGTGCCAAAGTCTACCATGCAGATTCAATGCATAAAACCATGCAGCCAGAAGCAAAGTATAAATAATTCTTTAGCAGGAGAGAAAGGATTGGTTGCTTAAGGGAATATTCAAGTGAGCTTGCCTCTCTTCCAGAATTCATAAATATTTAAGTATTTCTGATCCACATGTCAGAACAGCGAACACACGATCCACCCAAAGAGTTAAAGCTTGAACAACCACTTCAGCTATGGCCATGATAAACACAATTATTTGTGTTGAATGCTGCTTGAAACAAGGTTGAAAACCCGAACAAAGATTTTTGGCTGTTATTTGATTTATCCCAGGTTGGGAAAATGGACCTTATACTTTTTTTTTTTTAGATGGACATTGCCAATGTCTTCTAATTGGAACAACATGGAAGACCTTACATTTTCAGCTAATGCCTAACTGAAAAGAGGAGAGACTGCAGATATTTTAGGATGAAGAGTATCTCTTCACAGGTTCCATCCATCAGTGATATCCAAATGGGCTTTGAAAGCTTTGCTAAAGGAAAATATTTATAATTTTCTTATGCGAAGAAGCACACTGCTGTGTGTGATACCCCAGTGAAGTCAATGGGACTACTTTGCAAAGTAGGATACTATTCAGACAACTTCGTATTTCACAATTTGTTCCTGTTTTGAAAGATAAATCCTTCCCAGAAAAGTTATATATAGTTTCCATTTTGCTAACCTAAGAATTGTAGGGAGGCTGAAATGAGATAAATGAAACAAACCAGAGAACTGAGAACTACAGATGCAACAGATGCACTTACCACTGAAAAAAAATATCATCAGCTACTCAAGCATTTGGGGTAAGGCCTGCCACAATTCTGCTTTGGCAAACACAGAGTAGCTGTATGAACTGCAAAGTCCATAATGAGCAGTTTCTATGCAAGTGACTGCAGGCTGCCAAGGGACTGCGTTTCCTTGATTTCCTAGAACAGCAGAATCCCTAGAATTGACCTTTGCGAGTTCACTGTCATCACGTGCTCCTCTGCAGCTGGTTTCTGTTTGGCAAGACAATGAGACAGAAGAATCCATCTCAGTGCCTGAA
>NW_009648550.1:1653887-1658734 GCF_000708025.1 Charadrius vociferus | reverse complement strand
TCTGTATTTATTTCATAGCCAAAGAATTGTTATTTATTTCAAATAGCTATGAGTAATTTGGAAAGAAATCAGCAGTAAGCTCCTATAATGAGGCTCATTTCTATTACTTTTTCTCCCCACAGGCACAATAGTTTCCCGGGATATCTTCCAGAGTTTCAGATATGTAGAGGAAACAGACTATCAAAGACAGTTTCTCTTGTGTGGATTTGAGACAATTTTGCTTTCCAAATCTTAGGCAAGAAGACACCTAAAGAGAACAAATCAAGGATGTGGAGAGGGAAAACCAATTTTGCTATAAATTAAATTATTTCACCAGGGAGGATTTTGGTCCTGGTTTTGTACAAACAGTGACTGTCCATCCGTGTGAGAACAGTAACACACTAACTTTAGCTGGGAAAGAGAGGAGGCCAAATAATATCTTGTGAATTGATATAACTGAGGATGGATTTAGCTGCCTGAACTCTTGTAAACAGAACCATCAAGAATATAAAGTGAAGGATAGCAATGTTGCACTTATTCGGTCAGCCTTGTCTATGTAATAAAATTGTACAAATTATACAGGTGCCCATATTAAGACTTTTAACCACTTCATGAGGGCCTTTTATTTCTCTTCGATATAGGTTAAACTAAGAAACGTTCCACTTGCATTAGGACGTGTGTCTAAACAGGCATTATAGAAACAGAACAGTATCATTGTTCAGTGTATGTCCTTTAGGTGATACTGAACCCGCCTCCCCATCCAACTTGAAACATGTAATAGACTATTTAGACAGCCTTTCTTTAGGGACCTAAAATTAGTTACTCTGAATCATGCTTTAGAAGAACCTATTTTTGTCATATACTATACAGGAAGCTTAAGTTCCTTGGTACCTCATTCAGATGCTGTAGTAACTCTTGTTCCCCTCCTCCAGATAGACAAACTCTCTGTAAAGTAGAAGTTTATGCAATAGGTATGTTTCTAAGTTGTGGTCTTTTGGCTCATTAAAATGTTCTCTATATTTAGGTAGAGCAGTGTTTCTCTCTTTTTTTTTTTTTTTTTTTTTTTTAAATAAGGCAGAGGAGGTTATGTCTCCAGATGAGATTTTCTAGCTACAAACCGGCATTTATATGTTGTTTTTTAAAATCAGTGATTCTGTGTCTTTGACTTAAAACTGGTGATTTAAATTGCATTCACACACTTCAGGAAGACTGGTTAGACTGACTAATTCTACTGCCATCTTGCTTACTGTTTCTCAAGAAAGTAGTAACTGCAGTTGAGTTCCTAGGAGCAGGAGGAGAGACAAGCAGCTGCAAGTACTGCTCTTCACTGTTTATACCAGCCAAGGAACTGCTATTACCCAAAATCCTTAGAAGGACTCAGTTTCTCAGGGGCAGGGGAGTTAATGCTTTCACAGCAGGCTGTAATTACAGGCTCTTCCCATGTTCCGGTCCTGAAGGGGTGGAGCACCTCCTTGCATTGAAAATGCCTTTGTTAGTCTAAAGACTTGCAGCTAGTAATCACAGATGCTTGTTCTTGGAGAAAGCGAGTTACTGCCATCTTGTCTGAAAGTTAGGACGGCAGCAGCTTCTTGACTGGCTTTGGCATCTTTCAGTGCCTGCTTTGGATGACTGACCAATTTAGAAACACAGGGATGAGAGAAAGTCTGAGGATCCTTATCACAGACAACATCAAAAAAGCAAGCTATTCCTCTTTATTTTTATAGTGTGGCTCTTTGAGGTATGGGGCATTCACAGACCAGGACAGGTATGATATGGGTAATATGAAGCTCCTGTTGGATTGGGTGTTCTTTTCCAAACTGTAAAATATATAGAAGCCTGTCACTCAAAAAATTATTCAACTTTTAACTTAGGTCAGAAAGGACAGATGGGTCACTAAGCAAAATGTCTACATAGGAAAAGTAGTTGTTTGAGAACTGAGATAGTAGGAACCATGGTTAAGGTTGACTGACAAGTTTCCTAAATACCGATGACAGTGCTGGTGTTAGTTGACCTAAGGCAGCAAGCCATCCAACAAGGGAATGCGTGAACAATGTGCAACATGACTTAAGCCACTGTTAACAGTCAAAATTTCTCATGAATGGCAAGATTGTATTTTTTTCACAACTACAACGCTTGGATTCATCAATTCTCAAGATTTAGTGCCAAAAACAACAGGTGGCAACCATATTTGGGTTGCTCTCAATTCATATTCCTCCTACTTAATAAGAGAGGAAAAAGCTGTTGATGCAAGTAGCACAGACGGGTTCCTTGTTATGAAAGCTAGTCCTTCATCATATGACTCGGGAACCAAATGTGCTTTTACACACTGCTGCAGCCAAAACATATTGCAAACATGAAGAACAAATTTATTTTTGACTCACTTGGCAAAATGTATTATTTTTTCCTTTTGAATAGCAGAATGGCAGCATGCTGGGGGGAAAGGTTTTTTAATACTCACTAAGTATAATTAGTAAATTAGTCAATACGCAGAAAACACTTTGAAAATGCAAATATTGTATGTATGTTTGCTATTGTAATTGTGAATGGACTCAAAATCTCTTTTTTCCTTGTTTCAGATTCTGAAAACAGGAATCGTATTTCTGAGAACGATGAGGTCAAATTAGTACAATGGCTATCTGAGGTGCTGATGGCATACTTTGCACATTGTTCCCCCAAAGGTAAGTGTTTAATTCTGGCAGAAGGCACTTGTGTGTCTGAGGTACAAAGATCACAGATGAGGAGGCTTATGGGTTCGGATAAAATGGGCTGCCTGAGGTCAGAGGTGCTTATTCACATTGCAAAATACTTAGAAATGTGTGAAAAATCAAGCTGCAGTTTTAACTCAGGTTGGAAAGGGAAGAAACTGCAAGAGTATTTTTCGTGATAACATAGCTATGAAGCAACAGAATGCAGCTTGGAAGTTCCTTATGTATCTGCCAACTTCAATTTCAGAAAATTGGACTCTAATTTTGATATTTGTTTTTTTCTCCAAGTCCAAAAAACTTCGCATGTTTCAAATTTAATGAACACTTTCCCACATTGGAAATGGTTGTTTGGACAAACCACCATTGCAATTAAATAGGAAAGAATTGCCCATAAGTGACAGAAAATAAGTAATTTTAGACTCTTCAGTTTCAAGGCACATACGTTTTCACTTTTCCTTAATCATGGATATTTTTTTATTACAGCTTATGGGCCAGTTATCCAATTTATCCTGTCTGAATTTATGATAAAACTATTAATTTCATAGTATTTAGCAACACCTTTTGCTTATTCCTGTTTTCATCAAGAAAAGGCTAAAACAAGAGGTTCTTTGTCCCCATAGGAATTTGACCCTAATCAAGTTTCATTTTTAATTCAGGCCAGAAAGGACACAAATTTATGTATAAATTATTTTGCGTAATGTAGATATGAGGCAAGAGAATGTAATTGTAAAGCCACTGTGAAAGATGTCAACAAATGCCCGTCAAATCACAATAAAAATTATAGTGAAGCCCAACTATTTTGTAACTATGCGATACAAAATCAAGGAATAGAATGGTACTTCAAAAGTATTGAACACTAAGTAAAAATCAGTGTTCTCTTGTTAAAAGTATAGGCCTAGGAGGGTGAGAAAAGGCAGAACTAACTTTGTTTCTTCTGTAGCTGCTTGAAAAGGCTCAACCCTTTGTAGCACCTCAATCAGGTGAAATTAGCGAAGCGTCTCTTTTATCCTAGTCTCATCCCGTAACCCAGAACAATTACTTTCACTGAAGCTTTGAGAAAAGGAGTTATTCAGTGCACTTAAAGTGATAATAGACTTTCACTTTCCCAAGATAGTACATGAAAAATACTTGATGGAAAGCTATAAAGTAGCATTGAGCCTCCTTTGGCCACCCGGGGAAAACCTTTTTTACATCATGCTGGTTTATTAGTATTCCTCATCAGAGGAAACCTACAGCACTTGTGCTGATTATTTTTTTGGTGACTGTAAAGCAAAGTAGCGTAACTCTGCTCACGCAGGTGTAGGTGAACATAACACGTGGGATCGTTTCCTGTTGCAGTGTGCTCGAAACAAAAATAATACCTGATACGAAAGGCATATAACAAGATGGAATAAATGCACTCTTTGGGAAAATGCCATGAGAGTATTTGAGCATTTTGGCCTTCGCTTATCATACCTAGGCTTGCTGTGGAATTTCTCCTCTTTGTAATGTGTTTCAGCATTTAGTTAGCCATCTTTTTTTTTTTTTTTTTTAATTTTAAGCAGAGCTAGTTTGAGCATAAAGATCAGAAAACAGGATTTGCCCTTGTCAGTAGCTTTAAATCTAATCAGTTTGCAGCTGTTGTACAGTCACGATGTAATTCTTGAGGGGAAATTCAATTAACAATTATATTTAGGAGACAGCTGGAGATAACGGCTATCAGTACGACCAGCGCTGTTGCCACATATCCATCACAAGCTTTATCCTACACCCACGGGCCAATGGCAGGACCGGCCACCGCCGAGCTCCGCTTCACTGAGTAGCCTGATTATTTTCAATAAGCCTCTTAGACAGCCACGCAATCTGCTATCAAACTCCGTGACTAATTATCTCCATCGTGAAGTCCGTCCCCGCTTCACATCACAGTCAAGTTTTTTGGGGCGAGGACCAGCGTTCGGTTCTCTTCCGAAGTTCTGCTCCCGAGAGCAGCCGGAAGGTGAAGGTTTTTATTCCGAACTACGTGTTCGGATGGCGGCAGCTTTACAACAAGGGCTTTTTAATAAACCGCAAAGCCGCAGAAAGCGAACTCTGAACCGGAGTGGGAGTTACGGCCTTCCCGCCCCATCGTTTTCCCTCACCGAGGTGCCCGAAGGGGCTGTGCCCGCCCTTTCCTCCTCCGGCTCC
>NW_009648550.1:1578522-1653076 GCF_000708025.1 Charadrius vociferus | reverse complement strand
CAGCGCTGAGGGCCCGTTTCCGCTCGCAGTGCCCGGGCAGCACCGCCGACCTCTGCCGAGCTCCGCGGGCCCGCGCTGGCCGGCCCGGCCGGCTGCCCGCGCCTCCCCGTCGGTAGATAGGCGTCAGCCCCTGTCTTACACAAGGCCCGCGAGTGCTTCGGCATAGGAAATGGGGACAAAGGTGGCTTCGTTTCCAAGAGCTCGCTTGTTGTCTCTGAAACTTTCCTAATTTTACGAGTCAAGCTTTTGTGGGTTTGCTGTTTGTTTGTTTTGGTTTTTTAATGCGTACTTGACCACCTGTTTCACCTCTTGCCTTTTTAAGTTGTGCAAGATACCGTCTCCGTGTAACTTCTGCTGTAGGAACGCAAAGTCTTTCTCAAGACAGGCTATTTGTTAGTTCAGTGCTAGCAGGATTAAATTCTGGCTTAATGCTGTGTAAACACCGTTGGTGCCCTTGATATCTTGCCTGTACTGTGGCATGGTGTAGTTTGTGCTGATTTTGGCTCTGCTGTGCGTGCTGGCAAGGTGTTTTTAATACAGATAAAAACATGGTGGTATTATAGATAGCATTGCGTAGAACGTAGGTTTCTCAGTGAATTTTACAAAGCATACTTAACACTTCTTAATAGCTACTCTTTTGGACACTGACGCCAAAAATGGCATCGTATGATGATGACCTCTGTAGTTTCAATCAGTAAACCGTGTTTCTATGGATGTTTATAATGTGTTTTTTTCTGCTTTCATAAATGGTGTTTCCTATGCGCTAGAAATGATGAAATGTGTGTGTTTTGTATGATTTTGAGATCTTAACTTAAAATTTTCTTCCTTATATAAGTAATTTTCCCATTAATTGGGAATTTAATATATTTTTTGACAGTCAAATCTGTTTGATATGTGTGTATTGAAATGTAAGTGTCTTTATATTTGCCAAGAGGCATTCTTAGATAGAATTACATTGGTGGTTGCAAAAATGAGTCACATGTTTGCATTATGTGACAGTTTAAACCTGCTTGGAACCAGTTCAATACTATTTCCCTCACCCCCCAGCCATCTGCTAGCTCATACTCGTTTCCGTGGTACCTGTTGCCTTTGTACCTGTGGTAGAACTTCATATACCAATCAAGTTGAAATAAACTGTAGCAGTTCTTACCACGAGAAAGCTAATACTGCATTAGCTAAATAGGCTAAATGTGGCACAGAAGTCCTTTGAAAACGTGCAGGGTTGTATTAGAATCACCTTATTACTCACTGTAAATTGCCATTACTCTTACCAGTTTAGGCTTCAGGGCAGTGAATTTAGCCTATTGAGAACTGCTGTTATGCTCCTTTATGAATCACAGAAAGGTCAGGAGGCTCTAATTTGTGGTTTTCCACCTACTCTTTGAAGTTTTAATTTATCGTGTGTGTTTGCAACTTGTCTGATGCCTGTTAGTCCCAAGATTTCTTTGTGGCATATTATATGTAGTAAGACTCTGAATATGTTTGGATGTAGGCACGGAAAGAAACAGTGGGCTTGGTTTAAAAATAAGCTGGTGTACTTAACGAGAGATGTTTTGCTGCCTAGTTTAACTTGACAAAATACTTCTGTGGGATGAAATATGTTAATAGAAGTTTAGGCCTAGATCAAACACTTCCAAACCATACGGTGGTGTTATCCCTAAGTCAAATTATAGGATAATGACAATAAAAATCAAACTTTGCTGTCTGTTGATAGTGGGTAATTCACCTCTGAATCAATTTACTACCTTTTTTCCTGCTGGACAGCTATAATAAATAGCACATTAGCTTGATGAAAAAAATGCCCAGAATCTTCATAATGGTGTGATCTCTGCTTAGCTTTCTTGCAAATGTCTGAATTATAAAAGCCAGTATTCTCACAATATTCTGTGAAATAATCTATAATTCAGAACTGTCTGACGTTTCTTGTACAGATACAAATGTTAATGCAAACATTGTAATATGTACGTATGTATAAAAGAAAAAATTGCATGCAGATTATGTACTTGTTACTATTATGTACTATTATATACGTTGTTACTTTTATATACTAGTTGTTATATCTCCTCACATACTTGCAACTTTATACAACCTGCATAAGCACTGTAAAGTATGAAGAATGAAAGTGAAACTCAAATCTTTTTTTGAATTAAAAATTTGAGTATCAGTTACTATTTCATGATGACAGCTGAACCTGAGATCTTGTATTTCTTTTATTCCCAACAGCTGAAAACAACTTGCATGTAACTATCTTAAAAGCAGCTGTTTCAGCTATCTGATGTCATGAACTGAGTAGAGAAAAAAAAGAGCAAAATTGGAGTTTATCAGATAGAACGTCTATAAGCTGATTTGCATAATTCTTTTATACATAATTTTCAGTGATGCAAACTGGTTCTTTGGTTAGGATGTGTGTGTGGAGTGTGGTGAGAGAACTTGCTTTCCTGTGAAGACAGGAATAGTGCAGTTACTTAAGTAACTTATGACTTAGTGGGACTTCTTACGCAAGTAAAACTGCTTGCCTCAAAGATTGGCATTTAAACCTGTAATCATTACCCCAAGATTCCTCCAACTTGGGCTAGTAAAAATCTGTATCTTATAAAACGCTAATCCGGTTGTGAAAGCAGAAGACGGAATCTCAATTGTATAACTGCTACAGTGTGTGTGTGTAAAAAAGCAGGTTGCATCAAAATAATTTGCTTAAATGGATTTGTGTCATACTCTTTTATGGTCTCCAGGTCAAAAATAGGCTGCTGTTTCAATTTTTCCCTCACTTACGTTTTACATAGAAACTTTGTGTATAGATTTTTTTTTATTTTTTTTTTTTTTAGAACATAGTCCGTAAATGAGCATATTAGTATAATATGAACATTTAATAGTTACGGTACATGTAGTTGACTCTGCAGCCTGGAAAACACGCAAATGTCTTTCTGTGCTCTATACTTCAGTAGGCAAGGGTAGAGTTTTTAGAGTTGAGGGATACAGTTTCTGTTCCTGACAATATTATTGTATGTGCTTGTCAGGTATAGGCTTATTACAAAGTGACATTTAACTGTCTTGCTGTGAGATGTGGAAAAAATGCAGCTCAACTGTTTTGAATGAAAATGACAGGACATAAAGTTACAGTGAGGATGAAAACATCTTTGCTGAAGTATTTTAATCACTATTGCATGTAAATATTTTTTTTTTACATCTATTGCCATCCCATCTTTATCAGAAAAATACAAGCTTTCCTTTTGGACGTATAAGGGTTGTGTGTGTATATATATGTTATTTGTGTATATAAGGGATGTGTGTATACTGTGTACGTGTGATTTAAATAGTCTTGTTGAGTGTGATTCATTGTTTTTCATATCATTTGTCAAAAACTGAGTTTTAGACCAATCATAATCCTGTGTATTAGGAAATGAAAATAGATAGCTAGGAATTTAGGAGAATGCTCTATTCAGCTTTGTAAGTGAAGGCAATTTTTAACTGTAGCAGTGCAGCCAACTTTCTAGGACAATTTAGGATGTCCACTTGATACGATAGTACATTTCCTAAAAATAGGCCTATTGTAATTGCGGAGTGAGAGATTGGATACGTAATACTTTTAGAATAGGGAATTGGCCTTTTGGTTCTAATTTTTTTTTTTTTTCATCGCCAGAGACCCTGTACTTTGTGCAGAAATGATGGAGGTGCAAACAGAATTTTTACTTCCTAATCAAGTTTTTTTAGGGTGGCTGGGTGGGTTTTGTTTTGTTTTGTTTTTTTCTCTCCATGTCACTGAACTCCAAATCAGAACAATTTATTTATCCTTTTTGCAGCTGACTGGTAGAGTTTGAGAGCTCTTAAAAACCTTTGATGGTTGTCTTAAAGGAGGAATCAAAAGGGAAGTGAAATTAAGATTTCAAGAATCATCACAATGTAGTATTACCTGCCTTCATATAAGAAGTCTTATTTTTTGTTTTGCAGAAATTTAGTTCTAGAGTTATTGTTTTTTCCCCAATAACTCTTTTTTGTTTGTTTTTTATCCTGAAGAGCCACCATTTATATGGTGAACATGCATCTGTGTGATTAGCCCCTAGGCATCCTTCAGGATTCATTAAGTTCTGCGTATATTCTTCTATTTAGTAATGGCGATATTTCATCCTTTGTGAGAGGATATTTTGAAAATGTTGGAGTTCCCTTCTGTTACGTTTTGCTCATTTAATCTTGAGGAAAAGGTGATTAGCCCCTTTCTAGAAGTAATTATTTTCTGTCATTGTCTTTATGCACAGCTGGATTAAGACAAATAATTGATGGTTTTAAAGTCTGACCCCACACACACATAAAGAAGCTGTAAATATGGGAGCAATTTGGCACCTAGTTCTGCTTCTTGGGCATAGTGACATCTTTGTTTTCAGTATGTTTCTGTGTACTTTACTCCTTCTTCTGTTTCTTAATTAAACAGTATTTTGTATAATAGAACTGCCATTAGCAAATGTCAAGAAAGGTAACCAGCCAAACATTTTTTGTTATATTTAGCAAAGCTGACAGATTAATTGGATCTCTTGCGTAGTGTTTCTTTGTAGTTAAAATTTATTTTTCAGGCTTCTGCTGTTTCTTTTTGTTAATCATGCATGAAGAAACGAAACCAGTATTCTTCGTTACTTTATGCCCGGTATTATGGGAGTGGAGATGTACGTGCAAGTGCATGTGACTGAAGGATAATGAATTGGAAGTTATTAAAGGTTAAAATTTATTTCAGAACCCGCTGTTCCACACTGAAATGAGCCTTTGGTGTTGCTGTTTTCCTTCCCAGATGTGTACTGTCATGAAAAGTACACACACATTTGTAGGCAAACTCCTGTAAAGTTTGGTCATTGAATAAAACAGTGTCTTACCCTTTTGTTAAACAGTAGGTGAAGACTAAGGGGAATGACCAAGTGGGAGTGATAGGACTGTGTGGCTGCTCATCTTTCTCATGGTCATGTAAAATGCCTCCTGATTTGCCTGTTAAGTCTGGCAGAGTGATTTCAGGGCATGTGAGCGTCAACATTTTTGTGTTTTCCTGATTATTACCCCGTTTATCTTGAAAAAGCTTCCAGACTTTCACCATGGGTTCTTCTCATACAGTGTATGAGCAATGTATGCTTTTAGAAGGTAAAATTTGCAATTAAAATGAGTATGATCAAGTTATATTTCTGTTAGCCCTCACAAAATCAGGCATAACCTTTTTTATTTTCTGAGGATTCTTTTCGCATGTCCATTTTAGGCATGTGAAAAGCGTAGGTGTTCAACTGTTGATGGTGTAATTCTATAGGTAGGTAGTGGCCAATCCAGACAATTTAGGTTCCTGTGGTAGAAGAGTGGGTTATTCTTATTTTGTTTGTTTCCTTCTGTATTTGAAATAAGTAAAACACATTGAAATGAGCATTAGTGAAAATACTGCCCATCAGACGTAAAAGTCCCCCCTTGAAATCAATGAGAAAAGGAAAAGAGAAGTGTAAAGAGGTGCAGAAGAGTTGGTTGGGGTTTGTTTGGAATTTTTAAGGGTTTTGTTGTTGTTGTTTGACTTTTTTTTTTTCTGAAAACCTTACTGTCAGTTTGCCAGAGCCTTGTAGCTGTTCCACTGTGTCTTCAAGGGAAACTGGAGGAAGAAAGTTAAAAAAAAAAAAAAAATGTCTTGAGGAAAGAGCAAGGGGCTTGGTATATGTATATTTAGGGAAACTAACTCCTTTTAGTAAGGTTACTCGATGTGCATGATCCGGAAAGTTCAGAGATAATTTTGTCTTAAATTGAGGAATGGGGATATGGAGAAGTAGAAGAAAAAAAAGTACTCAAGCAATCGAGTCCAAATCCTATGTGCTCTCATGTGCCTGTGTGAAGTGTGTTTTATGAAGGGGTCTGAATTTTAGTTCTCAAGTAGTCAGTTCTCCCACTGGCAGTTCTGTGAGGAATAAAAGTTTACAGAGGAGTATGAAGCATTTGAAACTAAACCAGACATAATATTAAACTAAACTCCTCAGTGTCACAGGAGTCAATTTCAGAAACCAAATTCGGTAATCAATGCAGTTTGCTTTCATTGTTAGATCAGTAACCGCTAATGTTTGCCCCTTTAAAATTACCTTGCCTCTATTACTTTCAAGTAGGAGTCCTTCAGAGATGTTTCCTTCCTAATCTTTTCACGTGGTGGTTCCAGTGTAGGATTCTGCAACGTGTCCTGCCCTGCATACCAAATAAGCAGTGTGAGATCTGGCATTCTTCACATTACCAGAACATGCCTTGATGCTGCGCTGGTGTATATTTAGCAACAAATCAGTCCAACCTCTACTAAATCTTAAACAAAAGCAATGAACAGGCTTCTCAAAAAATTGTTTTATAGGAGTTCATATCTTGTATACTTTGTCTAACTGCTGCTTGGAGGACAGCATATTAGTCAGGTTTCTTATGAATCTTTTAGAATAGTTGGAGCAGTAATAAAAAGGAAACTTGAAAACAGCAAGCACCTCTTACAGAATTAGTCCTAACGGATCCATGCTTTCTTAAGATAGTAAATATAAGGGATAGCAATGGGACACACCACCAGCAAAGCTCAGTGTCTAGATCAATTGTTTGGCCTTACTGGAAGCTATCAAATTTGGAATTTACTTGATACTTACTGTGTCCTGTCTCTTCCTTAAAGTGCCCCAGCTGAAAAGGATAGATTATAATAAGGCTGCTTATGACAGTTGTGGTTTTGTGTGTGTTTAGGTTTTTTTTAAGAGAAATTAATACATGGGGATACGGAAATACTGAATTTAATGGCTAGTACATTTTGAGCTGAGGTGAAAGAATGATACTTGTTTTTGTGGTGTCTGGTGTGAGCATGAAGTTATGCTATTTGTAGAATCTTGGAAGACTGTAAACTTTATTTGGTCGTCTTTTTTTCTTTCTGTAGCTAGTTTCATTTGTCAGTTGTCTTTTGCTATGTATATTCAGGTTTTATTTGTTAGACTTGTGAACTAGGTTTTACTTTTGTTTCATTAAATGGCTAGTGGGGCGAAGTCTGGTTCAGGCCTTGGATAAAATGAAAATATTTAAAAATATTGCTGACTCATCCTGTGTTTTGTTTGTAGATACATCCGATTATATGGGAGAAAATTTAGCAGAGAAGACCATGTGCTTTTTATCAAATTGTTGTATGAGTTGGTAACAATTCCAAAACTGGAGATCAGCATGATGCAAGGATTTGCACGCCTGTTGATAAACCTGTTAAAGTAAGTACAGATTTCTGCTGACTGCTGAGACTTTTGTCTCTAAGTAGTTGATCACTTCACTTGCTTAATGTTGTTATATACTTTAATGTAATAGTATGTTCTTTTAGAGCTTGCTTCACTTAATCTCCCCTGTACAGATGATGTGGGTTAGAAAGAGTTCTCACTATGCGAACACCTTGACCCTTTCAGAGCTTTAGAATTGGTATTGAAAATGAAAGAATGTCTTTTTTTTTTTTTTTTGCCCCTGCTATTGGGAAAACGTCTCAGAGCCAAGTGTTAAGGTTGAATCTCAAATAGGGAGACAATGAAGACTGTCTCACAACTTGATAATGTTTATTTCACTTAGTCAGACTTTTCCTGAAGATCTTGACAGTTTCTGTTTGTGCTGAAATGCTGCAAGTGGCTAGCTTTTTTTCTTGCCTGACCTTCCTGCAGTCTGTGCCAAATGCTGAAGATAAGTGTAATTCAGAGCAGTGATCAGGGGTATTCTGATGTGCAGTGTGTCGATGTAAATGTTTAATCCTAAAGTGCTTGTTGGTGTGGTTTTTTTTTTTCTATTAGGAAAAAAGAACTGCTTTCCAGGGATGATTTAGAGTTACCATGGAGACCGCTTTATGAAATGCTGGAAAGGATATTATACTCCAAAACAGAACATCTTGGATTAAATTGGTTTCCCAAGTAAGTTTGCATTTTAAAACATTTGATAGGCTCTAAGTACCTGTAATGCCTGAAAGTACACAGAAATTTGCGTTTAATATCTGGAATTTGATACACAGAAAATATTTTGCTTGTATTTTCATGAAGTGTAGTTCAGTAATTGCATGCAAGACTGTACTAAATCATGTATATCCTTCTGCCAATGAATTGTATTTGTTATGATGTTCCTCTCTTAATGAATGCAATTGAGTTCATCTTTAAATATGCTGGAACTGCAGTCTTCATCGATTTATTTTAAGATGATAACCCACAGTTTAATATATTTAATGTTAAAATTTTATCGATATTCAGATTAAATGTCTGCTGTTCAGTTTTATAACACAGTAGGGGTTTGGGAAAATAAAAATAGTACTGTTCTTAAATATATGTACTGTAAGCATTCCCAGTATCCCTAATCTAGGTATAGATCAGTATGCATACAGAGAAAAATGACATGCCTTCTATAGGAAATACATGTATATGTGTATATATATATATTTTTTTTTAAAGTAATGATATGATATGGAAAAATCAATTTTTTCCCAGTTAAGAATTTTAGAAACATTCCACTGATTTTAGAATTGAAAACTTGTTTTCTTTGCTTTCTTTATGTTGTCAATACCTACCCATCTGCCAAATGCAAAAAAAATCACAATTTTTCTGATAATTCCAATTAGAGAAGGTCCTGCTCTATAAATTACAGATTACAAAATGTATCACATAGATAACTCACTATGTTTTTTTTTTTAATTGAAACTTCATATAAAGAAATGCAGGTGAAAATACTTAATTGGCTTAAAAAAAAAAAATCTGTCCAGGGATATTAAAGTACTACCACTGCTTCCTTCTATTGAGTGGAATATCCTATTGCTGAGAAATGACATGAACAGAAAATATATGTAGCCTTGTAACTTGTTACGGAGTATTTCATGATGAATTTCTCTCATGGCTACGTAGCTGGAAAAATAATTTTGCTTATTTTACTATTTTGCTGAATTGCATTATTTTGCTAATTGTAGCTATTGCTGCCAGTGAAAATCTGAAAGAGTGGAGTGTTTTTTAGTTGGTTTACTTTATGGATATGCCAGCACCTACTGAAACTGCATTCTTTGCTCTGTGGGGATGTTGACTAGTCACTTTTAATTTACTGTGTGAGAAACTAGCATAGTGGGGAGGAGACTTTGCCAAGAGAGAAAAGAAGGTTAAGCTGGGAGGAGGATATAGGTTGTGATGGTCTGTCTGAAACTCTTAGCTTTTATTAACTGTGTTAGGTATCAGACACTCCACCTTAATATGCAGTGCGATTTGTTCTCATACGGTGTTTTTTCTTTTTTTTAACATCAATTTTGAGGGGTATCATTTTGGTGGAAGTCAAGAGATATTTTTTAAAAGTTGAGTTGATTTGATTTATAGCTGTTAATTTAACTACTGTTTTACTTTTATTTTTTTTTTACATTCAGTTCATATCGACCAGGCTTGTCTTCACCTAAAACATTTGTGCTTAATGTATTACATAGGTGGTAAGAATGACTTTTTGTTTTGTTCAGCTCTGGCCGATGTGTAATCTTCTGCATGTTCTGTTAGATTGTAACACTTGTCACACAGGTGTAATTTTCTGCATAAATAATTGTATTGGAAAACCAATGTTAACATTACACCACTGTTTATGAGAATGTCGCACTGTATGTAAACCCTTCTAATTGGGGAACAAGGTAGCGTGTGTGAAGTGGCTGATAAAGTGGCTATATGCTAACTAATTTAACCAGCATATCTATTTCTAGGGTCAAAGGAAAGGTAGATTTTACATTTGAATAATTGTTGTATCTGAATATGGACAAAATCAGTATTGGTGTGGGAGTGCATGTTACCGAGTAAGCGTACCTTACTATTAAAAACGATGAAATCATGGAAAGTGCTTTAGCAGTGAGGTAATAGGTTCTGGAAAATACACCCAGCAACAACCTTGTAGCTGTGAAGTGTGAAACACAGTTTCTGTATCAGAAGTGTTTACTGTGAATTTTTGCCGTGGAAACTGTATCGGGAGTTTTCGTGTATACATACATTCAGAAAACTGGTATAAGTGGAAGTGGAATTGCACATTTCTTTTTGCTTTGTTTGGGGTTTTTTAGGAAGAAATTTTTAGTTGTACTAATCCAGGAGGAGATTGGTATTTGACTCACCATAGTTTGAAATCACTATAACAATTTGTGAAACTATAGCTGGTTGCTCTTTTCATTGTCTTCAGTTAAGCTCTTGTGATGGAGTGTCCATTGCAGGGCTAGAATTATCACTTAAGGCCTGAATCTGTCCTGAAAAACTGAAAAACGTGCTTTTATTGTTTTTCTGATAATGTAAGAGTCAACAGTGTCAGTCTATATGTTAAATGTTTTAACTGAAATGTGTTTCTTCTTGAAAATGCAGGAGGGGGACGACTAGATTTACAAATTAGTACGGTCATGTCCTTTCCGAAAGAAGAAAATCATCTAGTGCCAAAATGATAATGTGATAGAGGTTAATGGTATGGTTGGGTGTTTTTTAATATATCATAGAGTAGAATCATAGAATGGTTTGGGTTGGAAGGGACCTTTAAAGGTCATCTAGTCCAGCCCCCCTGCAATGAGCAGGAACATCTTCAACTAGATCAGGTTGCTCAGAGCCCTGTCCAGCCTGACCTTGAGTGTTTCCAGGGAAGGGGTATCTCCCACCTCTCTGGGCAACCTGTTCCACTGTTTCACCACCCTCGTTGTAAAAAATGTCTTCCTTCTATCCAGTCTAAATCTTCCCTCTTTTAGTTTAAAGCCATTAGCCCTTGTGCTACCGCAACAGGCCCTGCTAAAAAGTGTGTCCCCATCTTTCCTGTGAGCCCTCTTTAAGTACTAAAAGGCCTCAACGAGGTCTCCCTAAAGCCTTCACTTCTCCAGGCTGAACAACCCCAACTCTCTCAGCCTGTCCTCACAGGAGAGGTGTTCCAGCACTCTGATCATTTTTATGGCCCTCCTCTGGACTCGCTCCAACAGGTCCATGTCTTTCCTGTGCTGAGGGCCCCAGAGCTGGGCACAGTACTCCAGGTGGGGTCTCACCATGGTCATATGCATGTGGCAAGGCATAATAATAAGCTAATAATTCTTCAGGTAATAAGGAGGAACTAAACCCAAAGCACACTGAATGGGATGGGAAATTTTCCTTTATCTCATTAAATACACTGTTGTTTCAGTAATTAATAGGTGATACCTTCCAGTGTGAGTGGCTTCATTATCTCTCGATTACAAAGGTTTTAATACCTTATCCAAATGGTCAGCATTAAATACCTGAGCAAGCACAGGAGTACAAACTACAGTAGCCTGATCCAATCCCATGTGGTTTATGTATATAGTTGTTTGCTGTTGAGCTCTATTAATCCATGGCTAGGTTTAGTGGTAGAGTAGCATACAGAAATTTGTGAGCGCAGTAACTGTAGCTATTTTTTGAGCAATTCTGCAGTGACGGGTGTGCAGAAAGTAACCAAAAGTGGAACAGAAGCTACTGCTAAAAATTTTGAGAGAGTTTGTTCAAGGTGATAATGAAAACAGTAACCAGCAGTCTCTTGTTGTCCCCAACTGTATCGTCCTGTTGTCCCCAGCTGTATTGTCCTGTCCTTTTCTAACTAATAGTCATCAAACTGGAATCTTTCAGGATGTCTTATGTAGTTGGTCTGTAGCTTAACTGTGTCTTAGATGGAAGTATCCTTATGTACAAAATTGTCTGCTGGTGTTTTTTTCTTTCTAGCTTCCATTCTAAATTTGTGATCAGAAAGAAGGAGGGGACACCCCTTTCAGTCTTTCTCCTTTGCTCTCTTTTGCTAACAAATACTGAGATCTGACTGAAAACTTGTGAATTTGAAAGACTTGTTGATCTCTGGCTTCAGTGTGTCTTAAAATTCCTCTGTCCTTCAGGTTCTCCTTAGTAATAGTTTACTTCAGTGGAGTGTGATAGTATGGGGATAGCATTTTTGGTTTTGTCTCATGAGTCTTTTTCATGTTAGTCTTTGCTCATAAGGAATGTTGCTGGTTCACGCTTTATTTATCTACTCTTGGAAAAACTGTTATATATTTCATAACTCTTTCAAGAACAGTATTCGCTTTAACCCAGAATCTTTGAGGTTCTTGCAGAGTTTGACCTTATTTTTGTTTAATGAATGGTTGACCATTCCTCTTCAAATTTTAGAGACTGTCGGTCAGCTCAAAATTTTCATTCTGGGAGATGTCATGGATTTACTTTGTACATTTTATGAAACAGTGACAAACTTTTGCATCTTCTGGAGTGCTGCTTGAACTGAAGTAGTGGTGTGAGGGCTGGGTGGGCTTTTGCTGGCTTGCAGTGAATGTTGAGGTGTTGAAGTGAAAGAGCGGTTTATCCATTTCATATTTCTCCTGGCTTGTATGGGATCAGTTTATTTTGTGTAGGACTAGAGAGAGTGTGTGCATGCTCAGTATTTGTGTGTCTCAAAATTAATTGACCTAAACTGATCTTTGGTTAAACTCTAAAGATGATACATTTGCATCATCTTTTTCTGATCAAAATAACATTTCTGTATGTTAGTTTTTGGTGAACTAAAGGATGCAATTTTTATATTAAGAGTACAGAAAGAATATATAAAAGATGTAGGAAGTTCTGCTAGAACTCTTTTTTTTTTTTTTTAATTCAGGGATTTTTTTTTTTTTAAAGTGCAAGTTAGTCTTTAGCCTGTCTTGTAATAAACAGAAGATTTGAAGAACATGACAGTTTGCTACCTTTATGGTTCCATTGATCGACATCTCTCTTCCCTGTCCCTTTTATTCTTTGAGTTTATTTTGAGTTTTAGTTTATTTTAAGTGGTTTGATGGCATCTGGTGACAATTCATGTTAAAATGATTTCTCAAATAAGTTTTCTTGTATGGATGAGAACATTTTTAAAATCAGCTGTTAATCGTGAGGGGAGCTAATGAAATAACCATTGATTTGAAGATAGCTCAATTCTCTTTCTTAGAACCACTGGACAAAACCCAAAACCAGATTGAAAAGGATAGATATGGTATTTGGAGTCTCATAACAACTTTCTGAAGTCTGTTGCCTTTATCTTACAAGTATTTATGAAGTCCATAAACCTGTTTTTTGTTGGTTTTTTTTTTTTTTTTCTGTTTGTGTTTTCAACTTCCCTTAAGAAGTTACCGTGTTCTGCTGGTTGTTCATGGATAAAATGTGGGATATTACTTGTAAGAAATGGTAATAATTCTTTAATTAAATGCAGTAAATATTAGAGTGGTATATGAAAAGTAGACTCAGGAGTTTAGCAGAGAAATTTTAATCATTATGATTAGGTCTGTATAGAAGGCGATTAGCTACTGCATGTTCACAGAAGACATCTAATTGCATCAACATTATCTTAAGCTCTTGAGGAAAAAATCAGCAAATGGTTGTTTATTTTATACTGTCATTGAAATTTGGTAATATACTATCCCTAATGTTTCCTTTCTTGTTTCAGTTCTGTAGAAAGTGTTCTGAAAACACTTGTGAAGAGCTGCAGGCCGTAAGTATTTGTTGGGTTTTTTTGTTTGGTTGTTGTGGTTTGGTTTTTTGTTTGTTTTGGTTTTTTTTAAGCCTGTATCTTTAATATTATTTTAAGAAGGGGAAGACAAGTGTTAAAAAAAAAAAAAAAAGGGCAAACACCCCAGCCCAAAAAATCCCACCCTACTAGTCATTCCTTGTTCTATGTTGTCCCTACTTGTCTATGAAATTAGGGGTGGAGGGTTGAGACTTTTCTGTTTTACTGCATTATGAGTGACCAATACCTCAGGTTCATAGGTTGCTTAAAATGAAAACAAAATGACAGGCGTGTTCCATGGTATATTATTTAAACTAAGTGTAAGATTTTTTTTTCTTTTTAACAGCCTTGGTTGAAAATTTGTTAATAGTTAAGCCAAGATATCACTAGCTAAGGCCGCCATTGCTTTTGATCTGTTGTACTCTATTATATTCACTGGGAATGTATGTGCTTGAACCAGTGTTCTTCTCCGCACTAAATGACTTTGTTAGCAGCTTAAGATACTGCAAAGATGCAGAGAAGAGACTTGTTCTCTTTTATTCACTGTTCATATGGCTATTTGTAGTTATCTTCTTTCATGGGAGCAGTTGTTTCATATACTGATGTTACTTCATTGAGTGTTCCTGTAGGAGGTGCTGTTCTAAATGCATACGGTCAGTATGAGGAACACAAGGATAAAGCAACATTACACTTTTCTCAAATATATGTGGTTTTGTAGCTAAGTAAAACCCCTTAGTTGTCAATGTTGATTTTTCTGGTATGTGTTATGAATACAAAAGTCACTGAAGCAGAGTGTTTTGAAGATGAAAATGTGATATTTGTCTTTTGAAAATTCTGACTTTAAGGTTGGGACGCTGATAATGTTACTTCCAGTTTGCCCCATATCAACTGCAATAATTATGCAGTATAAATAGTTATATGTGGTATGCATTTTAAATACTGCATTGCATGGATATTTACTTTCTTTTAAAAGAAATTAAATAACCATTTCGGGATTATTCTAATGTTCAGATTACTGTTCTGTGTGCCTTAAGTCATCTTTTGTTATATTGCATCCCATGTGAATTTGATTTTGACCAGCCTTTACACTGAAATGGTTTTGCATTGTACAGAATCTTTTCTGGTTCAACAGGACAAGAATCTTGTTACATTTGTGGTCTTAAGGACATTGGGGTGCATCATTTTAATCTTAACTATGTGTTTTGTGAAGGTTAAGTGGAGTTGAGGAGTGCCTGTCTATTGCCCCTGCGTACATGTTCTTACTGTAAAATCAAGATTTATGACAAAATAATAGATAATTTTAAATACGTTTTAAAAAGAACCAAACTTTACAGCAAAGCCTTTATATGTTCACTGGTTTCCTTGTTTTCAGATATTTTCCAGAAGATGCCACTGCGGAGATGCTAGATGAATGGAGGCCTTTAATGTGTCCATTTGATGTTACCATGCAAAAGGCTATTACCTACTTTGAACTATTTCTACCTACTACCCTTCCTCCTGAACTTCACCAGAAAGGTTTCAAGTAAGTGTAATTGAAAGTCTATTGGTATGCTGTTGCAAATGCAAGCAATTCTTTTATAGGATGACTTGAAGTCAACCAGCAAAATGAATGGTGGCTTTTAACAGCATTTTTGGAAGGCATTCAAGGCAGAAATTCTGTCAGCTTTCTTTTGTAAAAGTAACCTGAGGGAATCATAGTACCTGTTCTCTTGAGTTCTCCCTTCTCTAGAGAAGAGCACGCAGTATACAACAAAGCAAACTAAATTAAATTAGATGCACTTTAATTCTGAAGGAATAGTCTCACAAGTTAAAAATCATTTACCATAGCACAGCTTTAAGTCCTATCATCTCTGTAATTGGGGTAGCTTCTGATGAGTCCTTCATATAGGCTAAAGTACGGCTGTTACTATAGATTTAAGATTGTGAGGCAGAGGTCTTCAATTCCCTGTCAAGATGTGGAAATGTGAGATGGTCAGAAGCCTGCTATAGGGAATGAGTTTGACAATTAAAGGAGAAACATTTGCAGGAAGGGACAGTATCTGGATCACCTTTAAGGTAGAAGTATTGTACTTCAAAATATAAGCCAGTGATGTCTACTGCATGTAGAGATTACTTAGGCTGGTTAGGTTAAAGTATATTTGTGCTGTAGAGTTAGTGAAAACTTCAAGGAAGGAAGTGAATATAGTTTATAAAGGTGAATTTAAGTAAGGGACTGGTATGGAGGGTTTACATGCTTGGCTTCAGATGAATCCAGAGAAGAAGGTAATGACACTTGCTAACTATCAGTCAATAGGGACAAATTTTAGATTTTAAGGTAGAGGGAAATGAAGTGTGATTTATTTTCATCTGGTTTAGCCATATTGGGGTAGCAATATGGAATGGAATGGCAAAGCTAAAGTAGATAAGAGAACTGCTGGTGAAATACTTGTGTGAAAAGAGGAGATTGGAAAAGAATAAGAGGAGGAGATGTAAAAGAAGCAAGGACTGAAACTCAGGATTAGTTTTGGGGTAGGGAGGATGCTGTGGGAGACAGTGATACAAGCATGTCCATGTTGATCCCTGTTCTTGTTGAATGAGTTGAGGGGCGGGTGAGTTTCTGCAACCGTCGCACAAAGTGAGGTATAAATATTCACAGTGAAGGAGCTGCTTTAGCAACACTAAAATTATTTTGATTCTGTTCTCTTGCAGGCTTTGGTTTGATGAATTTATAGGCCTTTGGGTGTCAGTTCAAAATCTTCCCCAATGGGAAGGGGTAAGTATTTACTTTTTACATATACTAGTAGAAATCAATTTAAATGTTCCTGCAGTGTGCTTGAAAGACATTGAAGTCAAACAGTGATAGAATGGATTTTTTTTTTTTTCTTCCTTCTGCTTTAACTGGTACAAGAAAGCAGAGACAATAATTGTTATGATTCTTAGCAAGCAATTACTGGCTGAATAAATGAGACTGCACTTGTGCTTGGTGAATGTTGTTTAATGGCTAGCTCATGCAGCTTTTCTTTCCAGCCTTGGGAATGCTGGCACTTTCCAGACTGCCTGCTTACAATGATGCAAAGTGCTATTTTGATTTCTGTAAATTATAATTCTGTAAAGTCCTATCTTCTATATCTTAAAACATCTTTCATGATCCCTGATTTTGAGTAGTAATGCTTTGCCTTGATGGCAATGAGTTGTCGTCATCTTTATTTTAGATACAGTAAAGAACGTGTACTCCCCTTAGCCAAAAATACCATTGGGTAATATCTTTCAAGGAAAATAGTCTACTATGCAGCTGTCTGCCTTTTTTGTGTGTCTCATATGGCTAGATACAAACTTGAGACACCACCAGCAGGTTAGGTGTTACTGTTGTCAGCTGACCTGTGCCTTGGCTTTACTGCAGTGAAACTTGGCATTTTACCAGATTTTTTCCATACTCAGTATGAACATAAGCTTATTGACCATCTGGCTCCTCTTACTAATCTCCTGCCTATATGCACAGGGAGGACATCGCAGTGTCTTTGGAGAGAGCTGTTTTCCAAAACACCATTGAATGCTACCTTTGTAACACGTTCCATTTCTGGCAATTCCTTTATGGAAATGCTTGTGTGTGTAGGTCTTTCTGGTTTGAGTTATGTTTCATCACAAATAAAGGAATGCAGTCTCTCCAACAGTTGGCAATTGTCCAGATTTGAACAGGGGCGATTGCCAAAGTTTTATTTGAGATTGTCTGCAGACACTTCAGCATCTTTTTGATGGCTGTCCTAAAAATCACAGTTCTCTCTACTCTTTCTGACAGAAAGATGACAGCCTGCACTTTGATGTCATGATTTGGTTTGTTTCTGTCAAACAGTCTAACAAATAATCATGAACGCTTTTTCATATGTTGTCTCTGATATTTTTTCCCCTCTTTCACAGTATTCTGACAGTTTGTTCAGAAGGCTGAAACAATTTTATTTTTTCCCCAAAGCTTTGAGTTCTTGTTTCCTTTGCTGTCTTGTCCACTTCTTAAGGCTTGTTCATTTCATCAAGCTTGGATGCAGATAATTAGACATATGGGTTCTGACTATGCAATCCAATTTAAGCCTACGTACGCTACAAGCTTTTTCTCAGCTTGCTTTGGCAGGAGTTAGACTTGGTGTTTGAAGGGGAGCTATAGAATCAATTGCCTTTGTGCATGGTAAGGTTTTTTTTCAGTGAGTGTTTCCTACTATCAAATAAAAAAGGTAGATAATTTAAGAAAATGTAACACTTGTCTTCAGGCTGTGTCAGATGTAACTGAATTGAATTATTGTGTTTTCCAAAGCTATCATGTCCTTCAGATGGAGAAGTGAACTGTTCTTCTGTGAATATCTGTCTCTGAATTAGGCAGGATTATTTAATGGCCCTTCCTTTTTGTAGCTTCAAGATACATACAGATAAAAGCATCAAGGCTCTTGGAGACCTGATAGGTATTTCCCTCTTTGGACAAGCTCATAAAAGGAATGTTTAGTGGATTATGTGCATGATCAGGATATGAGAGTGAGACTTCATCTCCTTTTTTGTTTAGTCCCAATAACTCTCTTTCCTGAGGACATCTTTCAGTTCCCTTTTGGACTCATGAGACTGTCTTCTGGCAATGGAGTCTTCATAGATAGTCACATACTGCCATCCCATCTAACAGCTAATGCCTGTGACCATTACAAGCCACACGTATGTAAACCAAAGCTTACAAATGTGACAGACATCAGCAAAGGCAAGTGCACTTTAAGTAGGATGGATCCTGCAGAAGCTAAGTAGTCCTTCAAGATACGTTGGTTGAATTTTCTTCCGTGTATATATAGATGCTATTTTAGGCCAGTATCCACATTCAGTTCAAATGAGAGTGCTGTAGTGGTGAGGAAGCACTGTGAGATGAATTGACAATCAAATGCTTGTAAATCTGCTCCAGCTCAGAGTTACTAAGTGTGTGAACATGGCGTATCACTTTCTGATCAAAGTTACCAAGAACTGGGATGATAAGTTGGCGGCCGAAGTGGATGTCTTCCAAGAAAGTAGTTTGTCTTTGGACACCTGTTCTCTTCCCAAACCTTTAAACTTCTACAGACCCTCTCTCTCTCTCTCTCTCTCTCTCTCTCTCTCTCTCTCTCTCTCATTCTTGAATGTAAGGGGATTCCTAATGTGTGTGTTGGTAGGGTTGCATCCTTTGGAATATTCCTTAGGATATTTTCCAGTAACCAATCCAAATAGTCCTCTATGCAAAGGCTATGAAAGTAGGTAGCAGGATTCTGTTGAAGTTGATGAAACCACCAAGTTAGAGCCTGTTCTGTTATGAGATTTTTGCTTTGCTTAAGCTGTGTTGTGGGTTTGCTAGGAAATCTCTCTTCTAACTGTCAGCTGGAGTTTGTTCCAAACCTTCGCTGCAGAGATGAAGTCTGCTATGCCCAGTTGATAAAATGGTGGTAGCATTTGAAGGACTCTGAAGCTTAGTACAGGCGTCTTTCTGTAAGCTGCTAGCAGGAGTCTTCTGCTCTGTGGAAGCTGTTCAAAAAGCAGAAAAAGCTCAAAGCTGTTCAAACAGGGAAAAGATTTCTTACCAAGATATTTCTTGTCTTTGTTGTCATATAGGTCAAGTATAAGTTTGTTGTTCATCTGCTGTTCTTCAGAGTTGTTCTAATAATAAATAGTTGAGAAATAAAATGGTACTGAATGCATTCTGCCTTTCGTGTTAATTCACAGAGCGTGGAGAAATGGAGAGTGTGTGTATACCTTCTAAAAGTACTATTAGTATATCTTAACTTTTTTTTTTTTTTGAAAAATGAAGAGATAAGGGTGTATATTCTGACAGGCTGCATCTCCTAGAACTTAGATCACAATTACATGCTTTGTAGGTGCTCAGATGAGTAACGAGTTGGACTCCTGAAGGTAGGAATTCAGGTGCGTTATGAAATACTGGTGGCTTCTGATAGAGTGAAATCTCCTATTATAAGTGGTTTAGTGCCATGGGTAGCTTTTGTCTTGCATCTGTAAAGTAGATTAAGGGCTTTGTGCATGTTTATGATAAATATATTCTAATGAATAATTCCTTCTTTTATGATTGTTTTTAGCATCTAGTAAATCTTTTTGCTCGCTTGGCCACTGACAACATTGGGTACATAGACTGGGATCCATATGTACCAAAGGTAATGTTACTCATTTTATAAAATTATTTTGTTTGAGATAAGTCTTCGGTGTTACTAAGCTAAGAATATTTTATATTCCCTGTATGGGTCTTACGCTGCAAAGCCCCAGTTTTTCAAATTAGGCGCATTCATTTGAAGACCTAAGTTTAACTCTTGAAAATTTGAGCCATCCTTTTGTAACAGACAGCACTGGAAGTTGTTACTGTTATCGCCTAACTCAAAACCACATCAAAGCAACAACATACCTTACCAGACAACTGCTGTCTTATTGTGTAACTAATCCCATGTTCTTGTGGAAATGGACCTTAATGATATTCTTTTGTTAAATAGTATATATGACTTTTGAATCTTTCAGCTTATGGATTTTTTTTTTAAAGATATTCGAAGCAGTTATATTGTTTTAAAAAAAAAACAAAACAAAACGCAAAACCACCAAACATCTTTTGATTAGAATTTATACTGGGTTTATGGGATAAATTAATAAATTATTTTATGCCAGTGTGTGTTTTTTCTTTTTTTCAGATTTTTACCAGAATTTTGAGGAGTTTAAATCTTCCTGTGGGAAGCAATCAAGTTGTTGTTCCTAGATTCTTAACAAATGCTTATGATGTAGGACATGCTGTAATGTGGATCACAGCCATGATGGTTAGTAACTTTTTCATAAAGTGAAACAAAAACTAATGCAAAGCTTTAAGCAAATATGTATTCAAAACTAATGTTTGTTCTGTTTAGCTCACTGCAGAAGCTTGTTTTTAGGCTATCTTTTGCCTGAGGTTTGTTTTAAAGTACATTGTTTCACTGTCAGTTTGGAACGTGGGTGGAAAGGTTTATTTCACAGCCACTGTCTGTGGCATTCTGGAAATGAACAGCCAGCTACAAGCACCGCTGTGGATACACACTTGGGAGCTGCTGAACAATTGAATGACCCTTTTAGGGTGAACCTCATCAGATCAGATGGAGAGAACTTGCTACTTAGTGCTGAGCTGAGGGTGGGGAAGGGAGTGAGGAGTGAATTCGCAGATGTGATTTGATGCTTTGAGGTGTTGCTGTGATAAGTGAGAATGTTCCTTTGTGCCTCACACTACTGTGTTAGCTGTTTGTTTTAACTTACTCTGTGTAATAAAATTCTGTGTTTTATTTTTTACAGGGTGGACCAAGTAAACTAGTGCAGAAGCACTTGTCTGGACTGTTCAATAGCATTGCCTCTTTCTACCACCCTTCAAATAATGGGCGCTGGCTGGTGAGTTTTTTTTTTGCACGTCAAGGCAATAACTTTGGCCGTAACTTCAATGGTCAAATCTGTCAAATCAAACGTGTTGACAGATGCACTATGTAGTCCCAACAGCCGGATTGTCTGCTGGTTGTATAATATTTTGAGGCTTTAATTTTCAGGACATGCAATTGTACTGTCATAGAAATCATACTTTTATTCTGATGTCAGGACCACAGCTAACAGGAGAATTCTTCAAACATCTAACTCAAGTGCTGTTTAGAAGTCCAAAACTAGACATCTAATTCATATATAGCTAGGAAAAAGAAGTCAGCACTTTGAAGGAGAGTGATATACAGCATTAGTATTGCTTGCGTGACATAGCTGTAGTATTACTGAGTTATTGCCTCCAAGTTAGCAAAATCTAGTTTTGATTAACCAAAGCAAAGCATATCTATTTTGATGAAGCATAACTTTTTGATGGTGTAGCTAGTGGAGTCTTCTGCTAGAGAACTTAAAAATCTCCCTGTGATAGCTGGTATAAAGTACAGATTAAAATAGCAAGGCTGTCAAAGCAGTGGCAAAGGAGCTGACTTGTTCTAGAATAGGATATTTGCTTACACATGAATGTGCAGAGAATGCTCTTAAAGACATCCTAATTACTAGTAAGTAATCTTGATTCTTGATTATATCCTTTGCATGTATTTTTCATGATTTCTTTAAATCATAGCTGGCAGCATAATTGTTAATATTTTGGGAACTGAAGTTTAATGGTAAATTGTGGACATTGTGTTTTACGACTCTTATGAGTCTTCTTTTATTGCAGTTGTGTAATTTCAAGATGTTGGCTTATTAATTTTCTGTTGTATGCTTAGCAGCTCAAATTCTGCTACTACCAAGTAATTGAATAAGATTTCTTGTATATTCAACAGAACAAACTTATGAAACTACTTCAAAGGTTACCCAGTGGTGTTGTCAGAAGGCTGCATCGTGAGCGCTACAAGAAAATGACTTGGTTAACTCCTGTGCCTGATAGTCATAAACTTACTGATCAGGATGTTACAGACTTTGTAGAATGCATTATTCAACCTGTTCTTCTGGCTATGTTCAGTAAAACTGGAAGCCTGGAGGCTGCCCAAGCCCTGCAGAACCTTGCACTGATGCGTCCTGAATTAGTAATTCCACCTGTACTTGAGAAGTAAGTTCTGCAGGAACTTTACAAGTTCTGCATTCCCATTCCAGCAAATAAATATGCAAAGCAATCATATTAAATGATAATCAGTTTCCTTGCAGCAAATGAATGCTTGCAGTGAGAGGAGCTGCTAATACACACCCCTGAGCAATCACCTGAATCAGGACAGGGAGTGAGGGAAGACTTTGGTTTTTATTTTAATTTATTTGTTTTAGTTTGGGTTTTTTTAAACACCTGGCAAATGGAATAGTTCTGGGAGCTGTTTATAGCTTGTGCAATGTAGGGTAGTCCTCAGGTGGTTTGCATTTCTGTTAGCATTTTGTATCAGATAGTGGGTGGGTCAGTTGAAGAAGCAACTTTGTACCCTTAATTCATGAACCACCTAATGTCTTCTCACTACCTTTCAATTTGTCCAAATATAAATGATGATGTTGCATGTTTGTGTAGTAATAAGCCTAAGTTTTATGTTTTGTGTCAGAGTATGTCTATGTTACAGTTACAGTGTTTAAAATTACTGTCATTGCTTCTAACTTCATAAGCAAACTACTGAAGTACGTGCCCATGTAAAATACTTAGTTTCTACTATTACTAATACCTTGGTGCCTGACATTCCAAAGGAAAAATGTAACTCCTTCCTGCCCCGAGGAAAAGCTTTCTTCCTCGCCCTTATCCATTTTCCCGCTCCTATGCAGTCTTTTGTACTTCAACACCTCATATTGTAAAAACAGTGGAGAAGTGAGTTTGTCTTGAAGAGCCCTTCCTGGCTCACCTGTTTGTAAAAACTTGATAAATCTGCTCTTATATGAAAACATTTCAAGCATAACAGTTCTAAGAAGGACAGCTATGGACGCCCATATTGGGTATGACTACTTTTTCTGTTTCGAGAGCAGACTGAACGTCTGCTCAGTAGTTCAAACTATCACTGGTATGTTTGCCTTGGCTGCCGTTCCAAATTCATTTTGTTGAGTAGGTGTAGGTCTTTTGTGCTTTGAATGACGTAGGGCAAGGGTAGCACTATGACTTATGTTTGAACTGTAGGTTATTGATAACAGTAGGAAGTGTTATGCAGTTTGCTAAAAAGTACTTAGTATAAAAAAAAAGTTTAAAAATCAGTTACTTAAAGGGTTTTCATAAAAAAAGATAGGGACTTTAACGTAACATTAAGTAATATATCCCTTACCTATTTAGAGGTAATCGAGACAAGTTTTCATACTTGCCACAAGAACTTTTAAGTATACAGCTTGCATTAGCTTAGAGTTCAAACATGAAAATCATGTTAGCTTTGAAGGTAGGAGCCCATGGTGTTATTAATTCCTATGTTGCAACTGCTAACAAATTATTTAATCCTGAATTTGTTGTGAATAGGACTGATCAAATGAAAGGAACATTTTCTAACAGAGCAATGTTAAGTCCATTGCAAAAAGATTAGAAAAAAATTTTGGAGCCATTTATTAGCTTGAACTTTTCTTGCAGAAATTTTGTAACCATTCTGTAGAAAATAACATGTGCAATCCACTTTTATTTTCTTTGAAGACTTTCGGAACATTATTTTTCCTAATATGACTGCTCTTAAACTTTATAGAACATATCCTGCACTTGAGACATTGACAGAACCTCACCAGCTCACAGCTACTTTAAGCTGTGTAATTGGAGTAGCTCGTAGTCTGGTCTCTGGCGGGAAGTGGTTTCCTGAAGGTCCAACGCACATGCTACCTCTACTGATGAGAGCATTGCCTGGGGTGGATCCAAATGACTTCAGCAAATGCATGGTGAGCGTATAAACCTTACCTTTTTTTAGAAGATAGTTAGCCAACTAGTTCACTCTGAAAGCTTTTTTTATATTTGCATGAAAGCAAGTAACTCATGTTTCCAGAATTTCTTAGCATGATTTTGTTCCTATACAATTTTATTTGTAAAAAGTTAATGTTACAAGCCTCTAACATGATAATGCTGTTGGCTTGTCAGACAACACCAAGTGAATCTTTAACACCAGATTGTGATAAGCATTGTACTGACTTTTTGGGCAGCTAAAAAAACCAAGGTAAAATAGATGTTCCAAAGCTCCTAACAAATATTTGTGGTATTTTAAGATCAATAGGAAGTCCTTTATCACTAGGTTTTTGATAAATTAGGTCCTAAAAGCCTGCATCTGCAGGAATTCATATTAATTGACTGTTCAAACAATGTAAACATTATAGGGTTTTGGTAACTTTAAAGTTCAGCACAAAATAAGTGTTACTTTACTGGAAAAATTGAGGGGGTTTTGCGCAGTGCTGGCTGGTAAATTTTATATATGCGATCAGAAATAACTATTGAAGTTTTGGGACGGAAGAATTAGGCTCTGGAATTTTTTTTTAATGTAACGATTTGCTTTAGCTCCCATACCTTAATTGCAAAAGCTTTTTAATGTGTAGAATATAGTAACACTTATTAAAGAGCTGTTTGCAACTCTCAACAGATTACATTCCAGTTCATTGCAACATTTTCTACTTTGGTGCCTTTAGTAGATTGTTCATCTGTATTGCAAGAAAGAGATGATCTTTCAGAGGTAAGAGTGCTGTGCAGTTATGAAAACAGTACTATAACCTACTTTTCAATTTAATTTCTAGCAACGTAATAATCTCTTCAGAACTGTAACAGGCTTGCTACTCTTTTTGTATATGTAAAACTACATTAAACAAATCAGCAACAAAAAAACGAAGATACAGATCACATTTGCTTCTGGTCAGTGTGGTAGAGCTGACATCAGAATGAAAATTAGCCATGTATTCTTAGCGTTGCTTCTTAGTCATAGGTGGTTGTAGAGATGTTACATTCAAACAGTTTAATATTTTTATGTCAAAACTTAGCTGCACAAGGCCCTCAGTAGTGTAATTTGACTCAGAGCTTGCCCTGCTTTGAGTAGGAGGTTGGACTACATCGTCTCCAGAGGTCCCTTGCCATCTACATTTTTAAGTCTAATAAAATAGCAGATTTATTACTATTAAATGTTTGAAACTTCTTGTCACCACAAAACATTAATGTTAACAGTAAAGAAAAACAAAAAGGAGGTGATTACAGTGTTGCTGTAAGATGTATATACGCCGCTTCTGGTTCAAAACTAGTCCAGCCTAGAACGAGGTAAAAGGTAACTAATTGATTGTCTGGGAGACTCTGGAAGGAATTTGGTCTCCTGTTGAAAATTTCGTATGTGTCTTAAAAGAACAAAACCAAAAAACAACCCACCAAAAAACTCCCAACTGTTTGTAGGGGTTTTTTTTGTGGTTTGTTTTTTTTTTTTTTTCAAAAGACTAGTGCACTCTTTAGCTTTTCAGGGTTGTTTTCCTCCAATGGGAAAGAATTTCAAAACACTCGCACCTCTTTAAAGTGTTCCTGCACTCATACTT
Organism: Charadrius vociferus; assembly: GCF_000708025.1. NCBI lineage: Eukaryota > Metazoa > Chordata > Aves > Charadriiformes > Charadriidae > Charadrius > Charadrius vociferus. Next base: position 1,627,681 of record NW_009648550.1, on the reverse strand, counting down.
CTTTTTTCTGATTAAGATTCTATTGCTTTCTCTTCAGATGCTTGTTAATCTCTTCCAATCAAGAGATAGTAACTTCATTAGACAGTGAGCCTCATCTCCCTCTTCAGTGTTTTATCCTTTGCTGCCCCTTTGTTATTAGATGTGGTCACCCCACCTGTTTGCTGCGTTGGAGTGCTGTTTATATTCGTCTCTAGTTTTAGAGCTCCTTGCGCTCCATTTCTCCAGCATTGTTCTAATATTTTGTCCTTTTCTTTTCCACATAGCAAAAAGTAGAGGAGGGAAAGCTAAGTAGTTTTTCTGTTTCTCTGCTTATCAGTAGGCTTTTGATTCTGCTTTTGATACGGCAGTTCAAGCACAGATAGTGAAACTGTATCTGGCATATTACAAATGAGACAGCAGCAGCGGTGTCCGCTCTGGTCGTTGCAACTGCCATGTAAAATGTCACATCCACTGCTAGAAGTCTCTTTTAGCTTTGAGAACAGTTAGTAGCTACAGATCGCAGAGATTCTGAGTGCTCAGCTACTGTAAGAAGGTTAATTTCATTGCCCCAGAGCTGCAGCACTCAGAAATGAACAGAGGAGTTTGTACACTGGATGTTTAATATAAATATGTTAGCAGAGCCAAGTCTGCCACCACAGTTGGCACTCACTGACCTCCTGTTGGAAAGGAGGATCAGTAGTAAGGCCAAAGGTTGTATCCATGGAGGCAGACCCAATTTTACCCTGAGAGGTTATTGGGCTAAACATCAAGGCCAGGAAATTTGATAGCACAGTGTAAAGACAATGTAGTAATTGTTTCATGTGGTGTACTTGAGACTATACAAACTTTGATGGGAAGTGCACTGTAGTATATATCATTTCAAAATTGAAAGTGTTTTTGAAGTAGTTAATATAGGAAGTAAAGTTTATATTATGTTTCCTTAAGAAAAGCCAACTTTTTATGCTTCTTTTGCATCGGACACCTGTAGGTGGAAAGAGAATTGTGCTCTGCAACTGCTGAATTCGAGGATTTTGTACTACAGTTTATGGATAGGTAAGTAAGCTAAAGATAGGTGAAAGCTTGGCATGAAGAACTTAAACTTTCAAGTTCCACTTACTAAAATTGTACTTATTGTATTTGTGTAGATGTTTTGGACTTATAGAGAGCAGCACACTAGAACAAACAAGAGAGGAGACTGAAACTGAGAAAATGACTCATCTAGAGAGTCTAGTGGAATTAGGTCTCTCTTCTACTTTCAGTACAATCCTTACTCAGTGTTCAAAGGATATCTTTAAGGTATGTAGAACATGGGCTTTCCATCTGACTTTAAGGGGCTTATTTTTCTATTGTGAATTACTGGTGCATTCCGATCCTTCCTTCCTTCATTGTCCTGTTGTGAACTTTCACGTTTAACCACGGAAAGAGCTGGGAGGGGAAGTTTAGGACTTCATGTTTATTTGTTTTACGATTTTATACACATCGGTACAGAGCTCTGAGGTCCTTGATGCTCTGTTGCCAACTGATGATAAATGTTAGGAGAAGCCATTCTAACAGCTTATTTTGTCACTTATCATCTTAGACTGTGATTTTTCATGTCTTTTGATGGTAATGCTAACCTACCCAATCCCCTACTTTCCTTTTTTCTCCCTCTCCCTACCACTTCTTCAGCTGGGCAAAAGAAGTTGTTCAAGGAACCATGTGGCTAATGGGATCAGAAAAATTATCTGGATTAAAATAACTCTGGGGGAGGGGGATGGAGAATCCGTGTTGTTACACAGACAGATTCTTCCCTTGCATGTTGGGTTAACACATTTTAATCTGTTTAATTAATTTAATCTGTTTACATTACATTATGTATATATTTGGAGGTGCTAGGTTTTGTGCAATTTGAACCATTGCATTGGACACTGATATGATTTTTTTTTTTCTGGAGTCTTTTGGTTAATATAAGTCTTAATTCTTCATTGTCATTAAATATTTAATTTGTATTTTTCCTGATTGTTCATTATTAAAGTAATCATATGCGATCTACACTGTATATAGTTCAGCTTGCCTTGCAAGGTACTGGATGGTAATAAGCTGCTTTAAAACACACTGGCCACTTAAATAGTTGATTATTAATTCCCTATTTATTTATTAACTAAGGGATTTCTTAGCTTTACTTCACTTTCACGTGTGAAATAGCATAGTTTTCCTTTCAGCTGACTGTGACTTATTCAGGGAAAACTGGTTTTCTGTGTAGTTTCTCAGAAGCACCCCAAGCTTACATTAGTCAAGAAGATTTATCTGACCTCCTTTTTTCCCAAAGTGAACATTTGAGAAGTGTCTCCAATCTCCAGCTGAAGGCAGTGTCCCATTATGTCACCAGTTGAAGCACTCAGTGTGTTTTGTTTATAAACTCTTGGGGGGAGGAGGGAAATACAGACCTTCCTGTAATTGAATTATTTTAGTGATAGTGGATGCTGTCATCTGTTTTCCTGGTATACTGTGTTACTGTAACTGAGTGTTACAATAAATAGGAAAAAAAAAATTGAAAATCTGCAAACTGAAACTATTTTGACAAACCTTTTGTCATTGCTACTTTTGCAGCGGCCTTTATTCTTCTACTCAAGGCAGAGCCTACTCAAGGCAGTCAATTAGACGTAGGTGTTGCATAGATTGCAAGTTGTGTGCACTGATAATGTTTAGCATTTTTTTCCGGAGCAGTTACTATTCCCATAAGATTTTAATCTTTCTATTCTATAGTATTGTCAGCTTTAATTGTGGTGGTAGTTATATTTTACTCCTCTTCAGGCATTCTACAGCACTGTTTTCTCTGTCTCTCTGTTCTGATTTCTTTTAATGTGAATCATGGTTGCAGTCTTCTGTTTTAAAAGAATACAATATTATGTACAGATGCTGCTTTCTGTGTAGCATCAAACATTTTATGATACCTAGTTTCATTTTTCAAAAAAAGTAACCACCATCTTTTTGTACTTGTTTTTAGGTTGCCTTGGAGAAGGTTTTTAACTTTGCTGTTTCAAATATATTTGAGACAAGAGTTGCTGGTCGAATGGTTGCCGATATGTGCCGAGCTGCAGTAAAAGTAAGAGAAAATGCTCTGACTTCACTTGATCTTTAGTTAAAAAAAAAAAGCAAATACTACTACTTCTTCTTATGTTAGATCTTTCCTTTTTCATGTAAATACAAGTGGTTCTTAATATTATGTCTTCTAAAACTGGATGGTTGCATATAGGAATATTTAAAGAGGTTAATTCACAAACTATTTTTCTTGCATTATATTAAGTTTAGGTTTTATTGAGTGTTTAAAAATCGTGAAGTCACGCTGCCTCTAGATTGAATTGGAGTTGATACACAGTCTATTATTCTCTCTCTTTCAATAATGTTGTTATAAGTTTTTTTTTATCAATGTGTGTGCTAAGTTCCATAAGGCATCTTGTTTTTTAAAATGGGCTATTTCTGATGCTGTTTCCAGTGCCGCCCTGAGGAATCCTTGAAGCTGTTTGTACCACATTGCTGCAATGTTATAACTCACCTCACAGTCAGTAAGTTTATAAGATCTCTAGTGTTGTTTGCTTTATTTTGGGTTGGCTTTTGTTAAACAAGGAAATAATATTTAAAAAACTTTTATGGGTTTTCCACAACTTCATTTCAATGATGGAAAATTAATTCTGTCCACTCTTTCATCTAAAAGATGAAGCAAGCAACTATGTATCATTTCAAAACAGAAGTCTAAAAAGCTAGAGGAGCATGCTGCTTAAAAAATGTGGCAGTCTAAAATGTCTCCGGACGTTCCTCAATTTCTCAAAAAGCATTTGAGATGTTAACTTGATTAAAGTAACTTCCAGTTGGACATGGGGTGCAGTATGAATTGGAAGGTCGCAATAGAAGGGTTGGGAGTAAACTTTTGGGATGCAAGCATCTGGTTTATGATCTAGCTTGTTGGGAAAATGTGACTGCAGCATCGTTACAGCAGTGCTTATCGCTTGTTCCTCTAGATGATGACGTATTACGTGATGAAGAACTAGATAAGGAGCTACTTTGGAATCTTCAGCTTTTGTCAGAGGTATTGCAAAAAATGTTCTCCCTATGCATGTATATCACTGAATCCTGGTTAATGCCCCTGAAAGAAGAAGGAAATAAACTTCTGCTAGTAAAACAAAGTAAATGCAGTGTGAATGACACTCAGCTTCTTTTTCCTATCTGACTTTGAGTGGGACATAAGTGGCTGCTGTTTGGAGGAAATAAATGTACAGTGTGTATGTGGAATAAAATTAAAGCATTTAAAACAATTATTGTGGGATAAACAGAGAAGAGGGACCAATGCAGGGGAAACCATAAGATGCTTTTGGAAAAGGTTAACATTTTAAAACGAATTTCAAAATCTGTACAAGTATTGCTAGCAAATTTTGGTCGGGGTCAAGAAGTAATATATATCACAAGTCTTATGTGTTCCTTAAACTTTTCCAACAACAGTAATAGTTCATGTGAAAGTTCAGTCTTTAATTTGTATTCAGTGTGACACACAGAATGAAACTCAGAACAGGATCAATTGAGCAGTGTAATCCTCTCTTTAGTCCTCTAGAACAAAATCAGTTATGTTTACCTTTGAAATGTTTGTCTTTCCTATTAGATCACTCGAGTGGATGGAAAGAAGTTGCTACCGTACAGGGAGCAGCTTGGGAAGATACTGCAGCGAACCCTACATTTAACCTGTAAGCAGGGTTACATTCTGTCTTGTAACCTACTGCACCATCTTCTTCGTTCTGCTACACTTATCTACCCCACAGAGTACTGCAGTGTGCCAGGTGGCTTTGACAAGCCTCTTTCTGAATACTTTCCTATCAAGGCAAGGATTTTCATTTATTTAGGATTAGAGGATTTGACTTTCTTTTTTAAAAAACAATCATACACTATGTTATTTGTTTTTATTTGAAGATTTCTGAATGTAGGTAACAGCAATGGAAAGTGTAATTGAAAGATGCTTTGGGCTTTGAAACGTATAGCAAATTACGAGTTACTTAGAATTGTATTGGTAGCAAAAAATGAATACTGACTTGTTTTGAGAAGTTTTATAGTATGACATACGACGTGTTTTACAATGATTGCATGACTACAATAAGATAATACAAAGCAAAAGTTGCTGCTCATGTTTCTTAGTCTTGTGATATATGATGAATTTAATTGAGACCCAGCTATCGTGAAGTACAGTGGTATAAACAGTTAAGTTTGCACTTTAGCCGGAGAATTTTGCTCTTCACTTTAACCTAAATACCCAGTTATAGGAAGCATTGTTGCACTGGGACAAACTTAGTCTTTCATCTGCTTTTGTGGATGAGAACTGGAGCCTTTCCTTGTGCCTCTTCCTATAAATGTGGTTATTGGATGTAACAAGTAATGGTGAGTGCATGGAAAAATGAGAACATCAGTGCAAAACAATTGCAAGAAAGGAGATACGGTATTTTACAGGTAGGCAGAGTAACAAATGAACAATGACTGTATGCTGAGCTTGAGATAAAATGAAAGTAGAAGTGGCAATATTACAATTTACTGAAACTGTCAAAAGTAATATGGTAGTCTTCTGTTAAGAATTTGAAATCGAACAGTGCAGCAGTTTTCAGCTGGCCTGTTTGAATATAAAGCTGCATTTTGCTGAAAAGTGTTCTTTTACATAACTTTACAACTGCAGACAATCTAATGTGTGTTACTGAAAGCCAGTACAGTTTTATAAACTGACAGGAAGATCAAGTTGGACCAGATACTCATTTAACAAACAAAAATATCTTAATTAAATGCCCCAACACAAAAATAGATTGCCTTTTTTAAATTTCTCCTCTGAATTAAAAAAAAATAAATCACAATTACTTTGCTGTTCCGTGCATGAGTGGCTACTTTAGAAAGTATATATTATATGAACTCAACTGCCATTAACAGCTTGAGTTTGTCACTTAAATGCTTCCTACCCTGCCCCTGTGTAAAACTGCAGTTCTGTCACTTTCTCAAGCACTATGCACAGAGGACTAGCCTGCTCTACCAAGGAAGAGAAGTAATAGCAGGCTACATTGAGTAAGTGTACCACTGTAGCTCTTTGTACTTTTTGTCCGGTCAGATCAGTCAGGTGTTTGAAGAACAGATGATGAAGTTTTGTAATGTTAAATTACTGTGTAAAATTGGACAAAGACAAGAAATGGAAAGTGAAGACTGCAAAGGCCGATCTATTAATTAATATAGTCCTGTGGACTTAATGTTTGAATATGGATTAGTAACAAATATTTACTTTTCCAAATAATCATGGTGTCAATTCTATAGCAAGTCTGAAGTCTTTATAAGCCAAAATATAAGAAGTTGTCTTTGTTATGGGATGACCTAGCGTTGTATGGCAAGGCCACCTTAAAATATACCTTTCTTCTTTTATTTTTAAAGTGAAAGTGCTAAGTTTCCTGATAGTGGTTCAAAACTGAAAAGAAGTATTAAATGCACTAGCTTTTTTGTGTTCTCTATAGTAGTATCAAAAGTCTGAGTCGTACTTAAGAATATTTCTGAATTTGCATCCAGCCGAAGGAATAACAAAGTTCTATTTCAATTAGATCAGTACAGTCCTTTTCCTTTTAGTCCTTTCAGGTATGTTTTATTTCCCAGGTACATGTAGACTTTATAGTAGGTTTGGGATTTCTACTTGGTTTTATTGTGTTTTTTTCCTGGAATTGTCAGGATAACAGCTTTACAGCAGTAGCTAGTTCATGTGTTTGGGTTATTTTAGTAATCTTAAATGCTAATTTTTGTAAAAGACAAGTTGCTTCATAGTTTGATTAATAAGAAATGTCTTTATTTACAATAGGACTGGGGTAAACCAGGTGACTTGTGGAACTTGGACATCCAGTGGCATGTTCCTTCATCTGAGGAAATAAACTTTGCTTATTATTTGCTGGATACTTTTCTTCAGCCAGAGCTCACCAGACTAGAGCACTATGCAATTGGAAAACTAGAAATGTCCAGGTTAGTGGTGATATGTAGTACAGAGATGGTGTGTTTATCCACTTGTGTCTGGTTTAAGTAGTTATTGCCAATAAGGAGGTTATCATCTTACACAGTCTTTGACATTATTCTAAGAATTCCAGGATTTTTAACTCTTAAGAGTACATGTAACTTGGAAGTGCATTTCATTAAATACATAACATATTATTTTGAACAGAAACATTATTTAAAAAAAGTATTAAGACACTTTACATTGGTATAAAGACTTTATTGTTCCAGAATTTTTTAAAATACATAGCACAAAGTGTGTTTCCATTTAACTGTAGTCAGCAATAAAAAAGCTCTTCCTCTAGACTTTTATCTTGTTATTTTGGCATAACCATTTGCGTTCCTAAGCTATGAAGTGGAACGCAGAACTGATTTGGCTTGGAAATCTGCCTCAGCTTCCTTCCTATGAGTAAATGGATTCAGTACGTAGTGTGTCCATGCAAAAAGTGGCAGTGTTGAAACTGAGGAGGTAATGCAGAGTCAGTAGCATAACAAATAGGAATGAAGGCAAGGAATACCATTGCCCAATCTTGTTAAACTCTGTTCGTGTGAAATCATGGCTTCTTAACAATAGTTTCTTAAGCACAAGATAATCATGAGTTTAGTTATGTGCTAAAGCATTTGCAAGTATCAAATAGCTGAAGCTGTTTACAAGCATTGAATCTCAAACATTATTTCTCATGTTAAACCTTCACGTCATTGAAGCTATATATACTTCAATTGATGTTCATAGCATGTGATGTTATACCTCGTGCGGTAAAGTACTGCCCTGTGTGAAACAGGGCATGGTGTATCAGACTCTTAAATATTTTCCTGCCTGGCCAAGTTCCTGCATTTTTTAATCTGAAAAAGACAATATATGTTTGACAAATGAATGCCACCAAACTGCAATCGGAAAGTATACTTAGACTAGAAGAAGAAAGGATATGCTTCCAACTTAAGTCTTTTTAAGTCATTTCTTTGTATGTTATATTTCTGAAGTCTATCTGTATGTTTATTTCTTTTGGTGTTTTCTATTTGACACTTTGTATGTACAGCTGTTAATTTATAACAGAATTGGACTTTGATTTGGTCAAGGCTTCACTGTGCTACCTAACAGAAATAAATGGTGGTGATTTGGGAGAATATAGCCAAGTGCAGGAATTGCAAATTAAATTAGAAGGAAAGAGAGTAAAGCTGCCAGAGTAGACAATACCGGTACTTGCTAAAGGACTAACAGGTGTGAATAAATGGGATACGAGGTGAGCCTGTTATTGCTTTGAATGGCAATATTTCTGAAGGTTGAATTCTTGTAAAATGTTTTTTTTCCCAGTATTCAACTAAGTAATAATTGGAAATCAAGTATTTTTTATGTATTTAGGAGCTTCAGAGTAAGATTTTTCTATTACAAAAGATAAAATGAAAAATTCTGACAGCCTTTGTTGAACACAAAGTGTTAGAGAGTTGATAAGTAATGCATAAGTGCTAAGAGCTCTTCAGTTAGGTAATATCTTAGAGGGCTGAAAGGAGATAGATTTTATAGACCAGAGCTGCTTATCACAAAGATGAGAATAAAGGGCAAAATTTGTAACTATATGCTAAATGCTACTGCCTTAGGTGAGACAGCTTTAAAAAATTCCTTAATTCTCTAAAATAGCACAGAAAAATGTTGTTTGCATTGTTGCATTGTAATTTATCTTCAGACTGTAAAATATTCACTCGTAAAGAAAGTATTCCCTCATCTTAATCTTGGCCTTGGGCTGGAGAGTTATTTCAGGAGTTTTATCTGAGATTTAGATAAAATTCTTCAAAACAATTTTTGGGGTAAAGTTGTCTGTTTTGAGATTAGTTTATTTCGTTATACTGATGTTTCCCTCACTGTTTCAGAATGTAAAATCTCCAAAAATTTCCAAAATGAGTTTTTCAGAAAACAAAGTTGAATGTTGGAGTTCTGTAATAGAATTGGGTTGGATCAAAAATCAAAAAATGATTGATTTCTGTAGTGCTCCCTCTTGTGTTTAGAAGTTATATAGCTAAAGAAAAGGGCTTTTATAAAACTTCACCCAAAAATATGGTTTATCATTTGTATATTTTCAAGCGTTTAACAGATAAGTAACCTGGTTTTCTTCTTTGTTTAAGAGATGACGTGCAGCAGTGCCTTGCTATTGTGCATAACTGCTTGATTGGCTCTGGGAACATTCTGCCTCCTCTAAAAGGAGAAAGGGTGGCTCATCTGTAAGTAAATTTTGTATCACAAACGTTCTTAGCAATTGGGTTTTAGAGCATATTGTTATTATCACACATCTACTTCTAGTGGCTATTTTTTGAATGCTTTTTTTGGTGCAAAACTTTGAAAGTATTTTAAAAAGGTAGGTGACGGCACTGCATTGCTGATGCTACTTTACGTAAAGGAAATGGGAGCTAGGGATTTACTTATGTGTTTCCCCTCCTCCAAAAGAAGCCTTCAAACCATAGTGCAGTGCCATCTTTCTAATGTTCCCATCACCCTGAATGAGTAAAGTCATAATCATCTGAACTTAACTTCTTGCCCGCTGTCTTCTCGTATTAAAATAGGAAATAAGTCCTATTTGAATGCTCAAACCCCTGTGAATAAAGTCACAGGAGAACCTGGCTACTGGTACCAGCATACAGTAAAACTCTAGCAAAAACGCTGGAGTAAACTTTCATTTTGGAAGTAATAGGAACTTTCTGTCGCATTGCAGTAGTTCAGGCTTTGAAACAGACTGGTTTTTTAATAGGTGGGATTGCTGCTTTAGCTTTGACTTCTTCAAGAAAGTATGTTGAAATACTAACATTAGAGCCAATTACGTTTGATCTCAGTATTCCTGTTATATATCGTGTTTAAAATATGGACGGTTTCAATTAGGCTTATGATTGCAGTCTGTATTTGGTCTGTATTTGGTGACTATAAAGTTGTAGAGACTTTTTTGCCCAAGCGCAAGCTACTAAAAGTGCCAAGGAGCATTGATAGTCTCAAATGCATTACTTTAGGTGCATAGTTTCTGAGAGCTTCTCGTACAGTGGGAGAGGCTCCTCTTGAGTGTATGTTAGAAGATTTGCTAAGCTGGAGAGCTTTGTAGAGGCCATCTTTTACCATTGGGTAAAAGGAGGTAGTCTTTTAATTAAAGAGGCAGTGCAGGCATTCAGGCTGATTATGACTGTCTTCTAAAATAGGCTCCAGCACTGTGCAGGAGGCATTGACTGTTCCTGTACCAGCAATGTGCTGCTGGTCCATATTGGCAAAATGTGTTAGCATCGCTTCTTGGTTCAGTCTGAAACCTTCCCTGGCAGCTGTTGGGCAGCAAGCACTAGATGCTTGCAGTTCATATGGCTTACAGGTTCAAGGACACGGTTTCTGGTGTTGGTCCTTCAAAGGAGAAGGATTTTTTGTTCTTGGATGCGTTGAACTTCAAAATACAAGACTATCTTGGCCCCAAGTCTTTAACACTACCAAAAAAAAAAATCGTTGTAGCTATAGTAATCTACTAATTGAGAAAGAAACACCTGTGTAAGAGTAAGCAGTTTTGTACCCTTGCCTGGGCTATCTGATTGTCGATAACGGAAGCTTCATTTGGCAGAAGAACCTCACCACCAGGAAAAGAGTGAATTGCAGCTGTTGTTAGACTGTGTTCATGTAGACTGTCTCTGGTTTTGTTTTGGTGTGGGGTGTTTAGAATCATCTTTTGATATTGTTGGGCAAGGTCTGTAAATTCCTAATGTACAGATTAGGACATTAGCCTGTAATCGACTTCTAAGTTACTTGTATACTTTAGGGAAGATTTGCTTCATTCTGTTGTCTTACTAAATATTGACAATTTACATGAAAACATGCTGAAATCAATTTGTTACTAAAGAAATCAAAGTTAGACTTCTCACATAATCTGAGTTTTGGAACTCAATAGTTCATTCTACTAAATATCTGCGGAGCTTCATAATCCGTGTCTTCAGAATGGTGTCTTTTGATTAACTTGGTATTAAAACAGGAAAAAAAGTTTGGTTACAATGGTGGTTGTGTCATGAGTTCCTGGGATTTTTTTTTTTTGGTAAGATAACAGTTCACGTTCCCAAGCCTGTTCCCATTATATATAGTGGGAATGCAGGTAAAGCACTCAGATTTGAAATTGAAGGGCTTTTATTGACAGTGACTAAGTCAGTTACCCAGAACGCCCTTATTTTAAGTGCTATGTATTCGCATTTAGTACTTACCACTAGTGGTGATGAAATTCACTGTCCTAACATGGCAGTAAAGGAGTATTTTTGAATGCAGGTATTGGTAGATGGCTTGATACGTTCTAGTTAAAAAAAATTCTGTACGTATACTTCTAAAACAAACTGGCACAGGGGTTTTCTTGTCAGATACCTCCTACACCACTGAACTCCTATGAACCATAGCTGATCACACACCCTGTAGTACAGTGTTGTTATACATGCTAACTGTAAAGTAGAGCTGAGTAGGTGTAACTGCTAGATTTTTCTTCATCTTGATAGTTAAGGATACATGAAGATTCTTGCCAAGAAAGCCAGATGGGTATTTGTTCCTTTGTAATCCTCTAGCCTGCTCACTGAATGAAAGGAAAGTGACATAGATAGGGGAGAGCTTGGAGCTATGTAATTTGAACCTCAGCAAAAGAAGAATGTGGGTAGAATGAACTGTAAAACTTTGGGTGTAGTGGGATGGTGAACTAGATTTGATGGTTGGGTTAGTACCGTGAACTCTATCTGCCTGCAGGCTGCTCCTACCACTAAGATGCTTTTTCCCCAAGTGTATGGGGTTCATTTTTCTGTTTGACAACTGAAAGCTACCCAAATATTTGCAGATGTTCTTTTTGTGGTCTGTTTACAACCTTGGTTGGCGTGACAGGTAGGGGAAGGCAGTGGCAGGAATAAGGGAGAAAGGCTGCTTTCCTCATTAGGAGCAGGCTGTAACAGCATGAGACCACTGTTCCCGATTTGATCATTAATATGGGTGATTCAGCCATAACAGTGACTAGTATGAAGAAGATGACTTGACTGAGGAACTAGGGTTTTTTTGCTTAAGTAATAGGGAAAAATTATGAAAATTATATATTGACTAGCAGTCACAAGCTGGCCAAGTGCTTATTTCATTGCTGCTTGTCATAATTGACCTGTGTTGTTGCATAAAATTCCTATGCATTAGATGCAAGGTTTGAGGGGTTTTTGAACGGATGAATCTTAAGTCATGGTATTACATAAATGTGGTAGTCTTCTAGAGGGGTGAGAATATAACAAAAGTTATGAGCACTGTTTTGGGAGAAAGTGAGTGAATCTGGGTTGAAGCTCTAAATCTTTCTGCTTTAAAATAAATTGCAAGGATGAATGCACGAGACTGCTTTCCACTAACATGGTAACTATTTGCTGCTTGGTGTTTTGTTGTTGCTGTAATTCTTTTGAAGTTACTTCTACAGTAGGAAAATAGAGCTCTTGCAAATACAAGGCCTCTTCACTCCTGTGGAGACTACTACGTTTTACTGTAGTAGTACTTTTAACCCAGGATTTTGATTTGTTGGATTATAGATGGTATATTACAATTCATCATATCCTTTTACTGAAATGCTGTTTTAAAGTCTATTGCACTGTTCACATACATAAACTTTTCATCTTTAAAGTGTTTGTGGAAAGTTAGGTTGGTCCATTTCTATGGACTTTTACAGGTTTTTTTTGTTCCTAAGTGTCAAACACCTGAGAGTACCCAATAATTTAAAAATGTCTTTCTTCATCTCTCCATGTCAAGAATAGTCTGTTTTATGTCTTGGCAGTTTGTGGGGTTTTCTGTTTATTAGCAATTGAAAATAGATTTACTTCTTGAATAGTTAATATAGTTAATATACAAAGTCTTTCTGTTGGTTGTTTCTTTTTTTTTTTTAAAAATAATCTTATTTGTTGTTTGATAAAGCTGAAACTGTATAAAATTCCCCAGCGTTGGTCTGGTATGTTTTCCCTGTTAAGCAGAATCGAATCATGCCCTTATTTTCAGGGCTTAATAAATACTGGTTAGAGTAAAAGTTTCAGAACTTCTGTTTATCCACAAGTGTGTGCATTGGCATGAACCTTCTTGAATCTCCTGTCAGTCTAGGTTGATGTTTTCATGTTGATTCATTTGTTTTCTCTTCCTCCTTTTTCAATCTTTTGATGATTTGTAGTCTCTGAATGGAAAAGTGTTATATTTAGTACAAAAACCACATTGTTACATTGACCAATACTTGACTTGGGTATGCTCAGCATACCCAAAAGTATACACTGTGTGTGTGTGTGTGTACATATATGGACTCGGTGTACACATCAGCATAGCTGTTGTGAAGTGCTGGGAGAGTGGTTTCCTTGTTTAGTGAACTTGAGCACAAAAGGGTTAGGTTTTATAATGCCCCAACTTTTTTGGAGACCAAGCAGTTCTTATGTGTAGTTTTTTATTTTTATTTTCTTCCCGATTTTGGGGGACAAAATTCCCATGTGTGTTTTACCTGAACGACATACATAATTTATATGCTTCTGAAAACCCTGTCATAGCTCATGCTATCTTAAATGCTTAGTGTTACTGTGAATGTTTCATACATGAGTAGGTGTTTAGGGAAGAGATAGGCAATTCAGTAGAAAATAAATTTGCACAAATAAACTGCATAACTAAAACTTGTCAGAATTGAAAATAATAGTTAAACTTCAATAGGAAATAGAACTTTAATAAATGTCACTTGGTGTTGGCTTTTTATTTTTTAGCCTGTACATAGCAAGGAATTTAAACTTCCATCTTTTTTTGGAGGATGAATGAATTCTCTTCTGAAGTGCCATGAATAGCAAATTGATAGAAAACTATTTTATGACTCAATAGTGTGTATTTATATTCTTATTCCACATAGTGTTCTTTATCTTCAGTAGAGATGCCGTTGATTTCAAGTGTGTTCTGTGAATTATTTTTTTAATGCAAAATGGATAGTTACAAGGGGAAGGGAAAAAAGGAGTTGAGGAGGCTGCCAGAGGTTGTGAGGAGCAATCCTTTATGACAGCAGTAGTTTTTCGTGGCTGAATTAAGGTGTTCAAAGTCACACTCAGAACTGTGGTGAATTATCCTGACACAGTTGGGGAAAAATGAATATACAGGTTTTTCTGCGCCTGAAGAAACACAATGTCATGGTTTTTCTGCCACACAAGGTGTGTGCAGGTATACATAATGCTTCCGTGCACAGTCTACCCTTTTTCATAAGGGGCCACTGTAACTGTAAGTGATACCAATGTCCTTTTGTTGTGATGACTCTAATGGTGTGCAAATAAAGATTATCTCAAATGCAGACAGTATAAAGCTCTCCAAGGCTGAAAAATCTTTTACTGATGTTCAGTTGTGTTCTCCTTCGCTTCGCTTCCCTTCCCTTCCTTGCAGCCTGCTTATTAACAAGGCGTCACTAAGCAGCTGATCTAGGGAAGCAAGAACAGGGTTACTCAGAGAACATCCTTTTTTTTTGTTTCCCTTTGAAGTACAGAGGTTAGTTAGGGTGCTGTATTGCTCTACTCTTGCTACAGGCATTGGTAGGAGCTTTCTTAACATTCTTTCACTGAAGGCGTTCAGACTACGGGTCAAGGATAAGACCACTTGTAAATGTGTAAGGATGTGATACCGTATGCTGAGGGGCAGGGCTAGCTAACCTCTCTTGGCATCTCCAGGAAACTTCCCAGCTCTGCTGGGGGAGCTGCACACAGAAAAGGAAACAGTTACTCCTCCACGGTGAGTAACCCTGTTTTCTCCTTGTTCACCTTCCGACTGTTGTCTCTTAATCTCTTATGTCAAAATAGGTTGATGCAGCCCTCGATCTGGTCCTTAACATGGCACGGGGTTTTTTTGCAATTAGAAAAAATTCCTCTGCAATTGGTTCAGTGAAGTGATGCTAAAAGTACTTCTTTCTGAAAAGCTGTATCTGATTGCTGAACTGTACTTATATACTGAGGAATATGTACACAGAGACTTGAATAAAGTGCTCTGTAAAATGTCTGGAAGTTGAAAAACATAGTGCATCAGTTTTTCTCAAAGATGCTTTAGTTTTTGTACTGTGGCAAATAAGGGAATGAAGTTTTCAAAGTTCTGTTTAATTGGGATTTCTGTTCCAGCTATAATTTTTGATACTCTTTGTTCATAAGTTTTCTTGGCAATTTGTGTTGAAAACTGTTGATACAGAATGAAACACGGTATTACTTATACATTGCATGAAGCATTGTCGTGAGAGTCTTGCTTTCAGTATTGACTGAAGTTAAGAAAAACATTTCATGTCTCTTCCTTCTTTGTGTCCGAACTAAAACACTTCCAGTTTTCTCTGGCTCAGTGGCTGACACTTATAATGCTGCGTATTACTAGCATGGATCTTACTTTGGGGGCCAGCTGTAAAACTCTGTTGCATTTTGAACATAGTATTTCCATCCTAATAGTAGCCTTGTTGAAATAAATGGTTCGACCTGTGGAGTAAAGTCATGGTGAGTGTAAGGACTGTACCAGGCTAGTTCTTGATTACTGGATGCTATTTGTTGAGTTGTTACTCCTGGTTTGCTCAGGAACCCGAAGCGTAGAGGGAGCTTGGAGTGTTGCTTGGTGGAGATTTTGTTTGGAACTTGGCTTGCTGGCAAAGAACAGTTGAATGCGTTTTGCTGGGAGTGGGAAAGAAGCTCGAAGACTTGTAAGCTTTCTGTAGACTACCTGAGGGAGAACTGGGAAATTGCACTTCTAATTTTCCTTGCCTCATAGGTAGGAAAGCCTTACGTGCACTTAATTTGTGTATTTAATTTGTATCGGGGGAAAATGTGTAAGGGTAAAAATACATCAAAATACACTCAAAAAATACTGCTATGAGCTCATTTACCTGTCAACATATCCAGCATGCTGTACCAAAAAAAAAAAAGTAATTGCCTCATGTCTAGCTGCCTGAGATGGTCAGATTTATCGGTTACCTTCTTTTTTTTTTTAAGAAGTAATAGTATTTGGGGTGGGGAGGTTCGTTCTTTTTTTCCAGATGTTAATTGCAGAAATAACCTCTCTCTGTATCTTCCCAACTGGAGAGATCTGATCTTGGAGAAATACTCAGCAAACACTTTCAAAGTTAGTCATGTCAATGATTCGAAAAAACTGAGTGTGTGAGATTATTAAAACTTTATATTTAATTATTCAGGACCAAAGTACTGGATTGATGTTGGATATTTTGAAAAATGTATTAGTGGCAAAGTTGTACCTTAAGAACCTATGCCAGTTCTGAGTTTTGGGGGGTAAAAAAGTGGGAAAACTTTTGGAATGGCTTATTTTCATGTTAACCTACTGCTACCAGAAATAGAAGGAAAACAAAAGGGAGGAAAGGAAAGGAAACAAGACTTCACTTCTTAATGTCTAAATCAATTAAGAAAAAGACATTTCAGTTTGACTTTTGTTGATGCAGCTGTGACTGTTCCAAGGTTTGTGAAGTTAGTTTACCTAATTTTTGTTTGCAATTTTTTTTCCTTCATCTAGTCTGCACAATAATTGTAGCACTCATGTTTTAAGGTGTTCACTTTTACAGGAGAAACGTGACCCTTGTTTCTGGTTCTGACAGATAGAAGTTTGCCATTGCCTGAAATCTGAAAGTTTATTGTAGTATCTTGTAGCACATGCTCAGATATAGAATCTGTGGTATTTTCTGATGTGTTATTTAGCATTTGTAATAGGAGTAGATTCACATTACTTCACTTAGCTTTGTTCTGATTATACTGTCAATGCAATTTTATGTGAAAAATATTTTTATAGGTATTACTTGCTGATACTAATTCTTTAATATAATACAGTGGTGTATTTTGTCCTTGAAAGCTTGAATTTGTCTACCTTAATGTTTAGGGGTGAGATTGTAGGTTTAAAAAAAAAAAAAAACAAAACATTCAGCAAAAGCAAAACTACCCACCCAAAAAAACCGCAAGTGTATGTAGGATATGCTCTTATGTCTTTTAAATTCATTGGCATGTGATATCTGAGTCTGTATGTTTTTTGCATGGTTACATAAAAGCAAATCCACAAAGACTACGAATTCACTTCTAAAAAAATATTTTGGATAAATAAGTTTGACCCAAATCCTGGAAGAAGCATGGCTTTATTTTTTGGTAGGGTTATTAATAGTGAACTTCAAATAGCAATAAGTAGGAGTTCTGTACAGAATGAGTACATTTCTTTACTTTATAGACAAAGGACCGAAGTCAGAAAAGCTTCATCAGCTTAACTGTCAGGAAAGGGTTCTGCCTCGGCAGTCAAACTCATCTTTCCTTCCTAGACTAAGATGATTAGAAGCCATGTTTATTTTGATGAATGTGTTCATAAGTTTGACAATGAGACCAAATCTCTGGCTATTTAACAGAACTGATGAGGTTCTGTTAAATGAGAAAGCAAGATTCTAGGATCAAGGTGATGTCCTTGCAGTGTACTTGTCTCTGACAAACAGTCTGACCCATAGGTAGTGTTGATTTATAAATGCTCTATCTGTGGCATACTGTTAGTAAATCCAAACAACTTTGGCACTACTGGCATGAAATTTGGCATTTAATTTATTTTAACAAGTTAATGGGATTCACATAGTCAATGATTTCCATAATGTGCAGTAATACTTGGTTTGTTTTCATGCAGAGTCCCAAGTCTAGTGTCTTTGGAAGAGACAAAACTGTACACTGGTGTCGAATATGGTAAGTAGATCCTAACTCTGTTCAGACAGGTTGTGTTGTTTTCATTTATTTTTTTTTCTGCTGTAAAAACTGTAGGGTTTTTTTGAGACCATAATTTTGATTCTTCTCTTTATATTAAATGGGCTTTTTTGGCCAACACAGAAGTTCTTGCGTACACACTATTTCATCTTCAGCGATGGTATACAAGATACGAATCTGCTGCAGTAACATAGCTGGGAATGGGAGCTCAGATCCAACCGCCAGGTCAGAATAGTTGGGCCCTTGTACTTCCACACAGATGAGAGGTGCTGGAAGCAACACCCATTGCCCAAAGATTGCCTTGAAAGACAGAAGGAATCAAGGCATAACCTGCTACAGGCTGTGACAGCTCCTTTAGCAGAAAACTGCATTTTTGAGGCTTTGTGTGTATTCTTCACCATCTTCCAAGTGAAGATGGGCTATTTAAATACGGAACTGAGGCACACGGTAACTGCTTATTGGACATGGTTTTAGGTGCACTGATGCTTCTAAAATCTGGTTTGTTAGCTTGCAAGCGGCGAGTTTGTAGCCGCATAATGTGTAATAGAAAATGGGCGTTTATTTAGTGATCTTCTGCAGCAATTAAGATTTTTCTGGTTTAAAACTTTCCAAGTAGAGGGCTTGTATCTTTAATCCTTCTTGCTTCTGCATTTTTTGTTGTGATTGGGAATATCTACTCTCCTCCATGTATTGAAGGGGAATAAGTCCCCAGTCTTTTACTGGCTTGATTACCTGATACGTAAAATCTGTATTCTATTGACTTGCTTTTTTACCCTGCTTAATGTGTTACTTGGTTTTCATATGCTAAACAATCTGTCTCAATCTGTGGTTAGAAATGAAGCCAACTGTCAAAGCAGATAAAGAAGGTTATGTACCTATAAAAAACACACTGTTTACTTGATAAACAAAAGAAGGCCCTATGAGAGTGGTGTCTTAGATATAACAAGGTGGTTATTTTTATAATAGTTCATACTGCCATTTCTGAATAGTCTGCTCTGGCTCTCCACTGGTTTACTTATCTATAAATTGCTTTTTATGCTATTGTATAATAAAGAAAATGTTTAATTTTTTTTATAGATCTATCAAGAGAGAATTATCGAGAAACAATTGCAAGGGTTACAAGGAAATTGCTGCGTAAGTTTAACCCACTCCTCTATCTAAAGAGTACTGTGTTGTGCTTTTAAGTATAGTTTTATAGATGAGAAACTTATTTCATTTACTTTGCCTATAATTCTTAAATTTCAGCTTTGTAGAAATAAAATCATTGTTAATTTTTAAAGCTCTTTTCCTGCCTGATAATAAATTATTTTTCTTCCAATTGCAGGCTATATACTTGATAATTCAGAAGATGATACCAAGTCTTTATTTCTAATAATAAAGGTATACTTGTAACTTGTAGTACTTAAGACAAGATTACTTGTTTTGCAAAATAATCACTCTTTTTCATCTTTTTCTTTCTACAGATTATTAGTGATGTTTTACAGTTCCAAGGGTCTCACAAGCATGAGTTTGATTCACGATGGAAAAGCTTTAATCTAGTGAAAAAATCAATGGAGAACAGGGTCAGTTATTTTTCTTTGTAAAGCTTAGGTGAGGAATGGAAATAGTTCCTAATATTCAGGAAGACTTTTTTTTTTTTCATATTTTCGTTACTGTCCTAAACAGTTTTCATAATTTTGAAATCTAATTCCTTGGTAAGAATATTGTTTTGCAGTACTTTTGTACCTTTGTTTGGAAGTCTTACGAGTAAATAGCTTAGCATTTCTGAATTGCAGTAACCAGTAGTTTGCATATGTCCTTGGACCAAAGTCTGAGTTTTAGCATGATGCTCCATTCTGGTCCCTTTTAACTGAGAAATTTCTGTGACCAGACCTTCCTTCTGCTTACAGAGTAATAGGCAAATAAAAAACTTTACCAGGGCAAAAAAAACAAGGTTATCTGCAAAGAAGACTTTCTACATGAAATTTGGCTGTTTCTAGAAGAAAAAGAATATGGGGGGAATTACGTCAGCTCAAATTGCTAATATAAATACTGAAATCTAAACCAAATTACGTATGTGTTTACAGCTTCAAGGAAAGAAGCAGCATATCAGAGCTTTGCTGATAGACAGAGTTATGTTGCAGCATGAGGTAATGCTTTCACTTAAATTTTCACTAACTACTTGAAAAGCTGATTTGTTATGTAATTTAGCAAAAGATGCAATAATCCTGCACTAGTGTTTCTCTTACATGTGTGAAATGTAAAAACAATCTCTTCTTTTTGTGTTGTCTATGCAATTTAGCTGCGAACACTAACGATGGAAGGCTGTGAATATAAAACTTCCCACCAGGAGATGATCAGAGATCTTTTGTGTTTGTCCACAAGTTCATATGGTCAGGTAAGGAACAATCCCTTTTAAACTGAAATATGTGGAATTTCTTGTTGATATCTTCAAGTTATGTTTTCAAGATCTTTGCTTTTCAATTTATTTCCATGGCAGCATGAAATATTTACTTATTTCATTTGCATTAGTTCCCAATTTTGGCCTAAATTTTGCTTTAAGCCCCTTCTTTGTCAAATAAATAACTTAATTGGGTGGAGAAGCTGCCAACTCTAGGTTTTAAATTTTAAATTTTTTGAGGGACTTAACTCTAGGCTTCTCAAAACAATAATTCAATTAAAAAAATAATAAAAATATACCAGGTGGAGGTTTTTAGATGTGATGATCCATGACACTATTTGGAATGCTTAGTCTGCTTTTAGGAAGTAGCTATGATGGCATCCTAGTTCTTAAAAATACACAAAACAAGTGTGCTGATAGTTGGATTCTGAACTCTTTGTCTGGTGGGAGCTCTGTCTGTGTATATAAGTTCAGATCTGTCTATAATGTCCACAGGCTTTTCAGAGTTCTGCTAACTGCATCTGCTATTCTAGCTGTTTGCTTTTCAAATGATCTTAAAAACGTACTGGCTTTTTGGCAACATAAAGAATTTTCTTTAACTTTGGAGCTGTTCTCAAGTAAATGCTAGAAACAAGAAGTAGGCTTTATAAACAACTGTGAACAAGGGTGAGGGGAAGCATGCTATTTACAACCTTCTACAAATAATTCTGTTTCTGTGCACAAATACATCGTGTAAACTGTGCATAAGTAACTTAAATGGATAAGGATGTTATTTTCATATAGTATATTTTTGGTTCAGAAGACTTTCTAGTAATGTGTATCTTACCACAGGTCAGAAGTAAAGCTCAGCAAGCGTTCTTCACAGCTCTGGGAACGTACAATTTTTGTTGCAGAGATATCATTCCCTTGGTTTTGGAGTTCTTGCGTCCAGACCGGCAAGATGTCACTCAAAAGCAATTTAAAGTACGGTCTCATTGATGTTGTTTCACATCTATCTTTTGAAAGTGTTGTTATAGGGGAGTTTGTAATGGTGAAAGTAGGACTTGCTTGTTTATCAGCATGACTGATGTTTTCATGACATAGCTTATGCATGTACTAGTGTAAGGAATTATTTGGATTAGACCAGTTGTCAAGGGAGATTGTGTGTTTATAGATGTTCCTCATTTCATTGTGTGGTCAGGTATTACAACAATGTATGTTAACACCTATTTTTAAACTATGAAATGGAAATTGAGAGGCTGTAGTTAAGGTGGTAAAACTCATTAAGCAGTTCTGTCAGCTGTAGCAGTATAAGAAAATACCGTGAAGTGGACAAAAAGTTGATCACCCAAAAAAGATACACTAAGTCAAGTGGGTTTTGTTATGAAGTGGTAGGTAATTGCTGTTGCTGCCAGGCCTGGATATTATGCTGATGCAGCGATGCCAGGATGTAATCTATCTGTCCAGGTGTTCGAAAGCATCACACTCCTCTCCTTCCTCTGCATCCCCCCTCAGTCCTCCTGGCCACAGAGGCAAGTTGGACTCTTGTCCTATGGTCAGAACAATAGCTATGGTTTATTATCTGGCTCCAGCTGCCTGATATGTACTAGCAGATAGCATGTGATTACGTTGTTTGCATATCTTAGTATCCCTATTCTTGTTTATTTGATTATTAACTTTTTTCTGCCATCCTTGTACCTCCCCTTCTCCATCCCTCTCCTCCTAGATAAGCCACCCACGCCTAGTTACTTTTTCCCCAATTGGTCCCTGTTTTGCTACACTTACAGCATTTGCTACCGTACCTGAATTTGGCATTTCTGATACTGCTACCAGACAGTCTTAGCCTATATGATGTTACTGGTGTGGTGACCTAGGCACTGTTGTTCTTGTAAGACTCTTAATCACCTGTGAAACCCAGCCCCTCTGTTTCACTGTGTGTAGCTCTTGTTAGCTTCTCACACAGTCACCTGTCACATTCACTGGTTGGTTGTGTTGTGTCCAGTAGTTATCCACATCCTCTTTGTTCAGCATCATTTCAGGTGCCTAGTTAACTGCCAAATGATTTGCGTGCAGCCCCAAAATGAGTAAGTTCACAGAAAGGCCAGGTGTGGTCCTTGGTAATTGAATAATCTCCTTTATAATGTCAGTCAGCCATTTTGTGGATAAATTAATTGGCAGGGCTTCCAATCTCATTAAAAACAGTTCTTTAGCATGAAGACGATTCTGTGAAAAATCTTTGGTATTTGACAATGAGGCTGCGTAGCTGAGTGTTTATGGTACATTTTAATGATTTGGAACTGTGAAGATTAGATTTTATTCTGTGTGGGTGCATGCTTATGTAGATAAATATCACTTATATATGAATGCTGCTTTAACTTTCTAAAATTATTTCTTTCATTTTACAGGGTGCCTTATATTGTCTTCTTGGAAATCACAGTGGAGTCTGTTTGGCAAATCTTCATGATTGGGATTGTATTGCACAGACATGGCCAGCAATTGTTTCTTCTGGGCTTAGCAAAGCTATGTCCTTGGAAAAGCCGTCCATAGTTAGACTCTTTGATGACCTAGCAGAAAAAATCCATAGGCAGTATGAAACAATTGGATTGGATTTTGCAGTAAGTGGCAGATTGTTTGGGGGATAATGTCTTGGATTCTGAGAGTGCTTGATTACATAAATGCTTGAGACTCGTGTATTATTTGAGTTAGAGTTCTGGTGTTGACCGCATTCCGATTTCTGTGACAGGAATGTAGACTTGTATTTTTGGGACTGACGTAATAAATCTTCCTGTAATAACCGTTGGAATTTGTAACTTTTTGTTGCCCTCTAATGAAGCCTGTTACAGAAAGGAAGTTTAAGTTGCCATTCCGTGTTAATTAGTATGGGTCATGTTCGCAGAATCACAGATGTTGATCAGGTGTGAAGATGTGCGTTGGTAGGACAGTGTCATCAAATTAACATTGTCAGTATTTGTAGTGTGCTAATACACAGCACTCATTACACAACTCCCTCTTGCCTTACCAGTGGGACAAATTGTTCAGAACGAGTGCCAACTAGTAAAAATATTTTATAAATGGTTTTTATGCTTTAATGAAATATTAAAGTTTGGGTTTACCTTTATTTTAAAATAGAATAAATCGTGTAGTTGGAGAAACGGTGAACATAAAGTTTTGTGTGTGAACATAGTTTTTCACTGATATGTCTATGTGGATGGGAAATTCTGCACTTTTCATATTATTTTGGACTGTCCTTATTTTGAAATAGAAAGAAACATACATAAAACTTGTAAGTTGCTGCTCAGTCCCAAATCTTTGCATTCTCTGTCAATAGGTTCCAGAGAAATGCATTGAGATAGCTGTTTTGCTGCAAAAATCAGAACATCCAAGTTCAGACTTCACAGGTCTTTGTTCAGAAGAAATTCAGTTAGGAATTCAGCGACAGAAAGAAAAGAATGCTGAGGCTTTGCGGTAAGTTAAACTTCCCTTAACATCAGCTTGTACTGCCTAAAATTTACTCTACATTAAATGTAATAATCTGAAATTGCTAAACTAAATCATAAGATCAACGAATTCAGAATGTCCAAGGATTGTTGTGGTGCATCTTCTCTCCTGACTTGCCAGCCCCTTCCCTCTATGCTCATATTTCCTTCCTCCCTCCTCCTCTTCCCTGTCTTCCCAGTTTATGCTGCATTTACTATATTGCTTTCACCCACCTTTTGTTGAGGAACTATTCTATTTTCAAATGATTCTCTCCGTAGCATCTGGTTGACGATTCCCTCTTTTCCCTCAGAAACTATGAAAATTTAGTCAACATGCTGCTGGACTGCGTAGAACAAAGAAATCTGTAAGTCTCCTTCTCTGTGCATGAGAAATTTTTTTGAGGTTGATTGGAGGTGGCTACATGAATAAATGTCATTTGCATCAAGAAGTGCAGTTAGCATGACCAGAATTGAGTAATACTTTTTTCAGCGTTGAAGTAATTGTCAGTAGCAGTCTTGCATAAAATGGACTGTGGCTGGCTGCTTGGAGTGTTTTCGCAAAAGTATCTGCAAAAATTGGATTTCTGGAAGTCCTCGTGCATTTGCATATGGATTCTGCTTGCCCAAACAGGAAGATAAAGGCCAATATAGGGGAATCTTGCATTACGGTCTCCTCGGTAAATAAGTGGATGAGTCTTGAATTTATTTTAATTGGGAGCTTCATTTGTTAATATAAGGCATCATCACATCTTAGAGTTAAGCTTTGTCGTTAATTAGTTTGACCTGTTATTTTTTAATAGTTTTTTTGTTCTGAAAAAAACCCCTCTGGTTCTGTCTGCATAATACTGATGTCCAAATAGATTTTAATTGATAGCATATTTGTGTTTAAAAACTTTAAAAGAATGTCCTTATAGGTCCATATTTCATGTCGAAATGCCAAGATCAAAAAGGGACCGTTAACCGAATGTTTGATGGTACTTGTGTGTTCCCAGAACACCGGAGGTTTCCCTATATGACAGTTAAGCTCATCGACTATAGCAGTGGCATAGAATGTTACTTATGTTAGTCCAAACATATATGCATAGTCTTAATATGTGTAATGATTTCTGTGCAAAAGCAGTACATACAACTATGCTACTTATTGTCTGGTTTGAATATATTTTTTTTTTTTTTAAGTCCCTGGAAGTTCGAGCACATCAGCATTGGTTTTCTGTCTCTGCTCCTGAGGGATGATAGGATACTGCCTGTCCGTGCCATAAAATTTTTTGTGCAGTGTCTCAACCATGATGCAATTGTAGTTCGTAAGGTAAAAACAGCATAATTATATCTTTTTGTTTTGCAGCTCATTGGGGTTTAGATCAGATGTTTGTGACGGTTTGCTGTGATAAAGCACAAAAACTGAGGTGTACATCCCTCTCACCCTTCCAGCCAGGCATGTGTACAAAAGTTCCTAATCCAAGACGACGACAGTCTTGGCAATGCTGTAGCCGTGACACATGGTGTAAAGCCTGTGAACTGTGAAAACGTGGAACATGCCTGTTCATTCTTACTTCAGAATTATTTTTTTTGGAATTTCTTTTGCAGATGTCTGTTTTTTTCCATCTGCAGATTATTACTTGAGGGGAGCCATCTATGTGTTATATTTGTACCTTTCATTCTGATTGTTGCCCGAGTGAGGCTTGAAACTAATGGCCACCTCTTTTTTTTTTTTTTTTTCCTCCCTGAAAGTGATTAGTGGGGAGGTTTTTCTGGGCTGTAAAGGTCACACTGAAGTCATGTCCTGTATCCCCTGAAATGAGTGAGATTACTTCTTTAATGGAAAGTGTCAACCACTGGGGTGATGAACTTCACTGTAACGTTCACTGGCTTTTTAGGGTGCAGAGTAGCTGGCTTAAAATGTGTCTGTGATGAGGTGATTAGACACATCCTCCTGGAGGTGAGTGTATGGAATGGATATATTAATGCCCATTTCTTTCTTTTAGGTGGCCATCTCAGCTGTGGCTGGTATTCTTAAGCAGCTTAAGAGAACACACAAGAAAGTGCCCATCTGCCCTTATGAAATAAGTAGGTTTTATTTAATATAAGAAATGTCTTACATTTATCCTAATTTTTTTTTTTAAGAGCATATTTTTCTGGTTAAGTTAAACATAGAATCACAAGCTTTTCATATCTCTGGTTGTTAATGTCCCAAGCAAACAAAATAGGTAATATAATCAGTCGGTTTTCAGTTTTTTTGTGTTTTTATAGTGTTATATGTGCAAGTGTGTATTAAGATAATCACTTATTTGAAGTGAGTTAAAACTTCAGAGATATGGTCATTCTCTTTTCAGAACACCTTATAATTTGTGAGAATAATCTGTATATCTCCTTTTTATTCTTCTTTTATTTAATCATTTCAAGTGGCACATTTGTATAAATTACTAAAGGAATCTCTTCTATTACTGTTAGTGTTATTTTTAATCTGCTAGGGCAAATCTCTGTACAGATTGGATTGGGGTGAGTGAGACATAAAAGCTCTTTAGAATCTTCTAATAAAAGTAAGTTGTAACATTTGTTTATTAACAGTCGCAGCAAATTTGATATATTGTAAATTCCTCTTTAACCAGGTGGAAACCCTAAGCCTTCCAGCATTCAGGCTGGTGACAGACCAGATAACCAGTGGCTGCATTATGACAGTCAGAGTTTACCAAAGACTAAGGAAGCTTGGGAGTCGTGTTGTTTTGTGGAGAAAACACACTGGGGATATTATACTTGGCCTCGGTGGGTATCATTAAGCTTTAAGATAGAATTGTGACAGCCAGCAGAAAACACCCTGTGGGAAATTAAATAATGTTTGTTACGTTTAATTTTTTTGATTGAAACAAAGAAATACAATTTATTTCATCATTTGTGCTCCTTGCTTATTTTACCGTTTCTGCATGGGTTTTTTTTTGGAGTGGTGGTGGGTTTTTTTTAATTATTATTTATTTTCTACCTGTTTCTTTTTGGATTTTGTGGGTACTGTAGGCACATGTTTCATATGGCTGTTTAACTACTGGTTTTAAAATGAAGTATGAATGTTTGAAAATTATATTGTTGCAAAATATGCAGAGTATTCTATCACTAAATTCCATATTGCTTGCTGTAGCAAAACATTTATAATAAAATTTTTTGTTGTAAGTTTTCTATTAAGTTCTGCTCTTTTGGAGTTGATGATAAGTCCTATTTAATATAGAGAATATAAAAAATAAGCTTTATGTTACTTCGAAGAGTGTTACTATATTTATTTTTTTTAATATTCAGAACTATGACAGTTTATGCCCCAGTTGAGCATCAACCAAAGCTTGGGCGAAGGAGAGATGAGCTGACAGAGGTAAGAGTTTTAATGTATTTCGGTGTGGTGGCTTTTTTTTAATGCTACTTTGCCTCCTTTCTATTTTTAATATTGTCCACAGTTTACTGTGGTGATAATGTGGAGTTCAAATTCCCTTCTCTCTTCTAACTTGAGTATTGCTTGCCATTCAGAGAGTGCTTCCACAAAATGTGTGGAAACAGATTTGTTTTGCTTGATTGCAAACCAGGATGGAGGTTGCACTCCAACTATGCAGTTTCATGGCTGTGTGGATATAATCATGTTTTTAGCAGGCAATAAGTGATAACTGTTCTGAAACCTAGATCCCCACAAGGCATTTTTAATCGTATTTTTTCTACTTCATTTTCATGCTCCCTGTGTTAGCACACAAGAAATTATTGTTTTAATGTATTGCAGCATCTCTGTCAGCTATCATGGATTAATTGTATTAATGAGCACTTTCTTGTTCTCTTTCAAATCTTTATCAGAGTTCAGAACAAGATAATTAATGACAGTGGGAATGACTACTTTGTAGGTGTTGTGCTAGTGAAAGGAAAGACAATCCAAAGTCATTACTGAAAATAAAAGTCAAAAGTCTTGCAAAATGTTACCCAATATTCCCTATAAAATGAGGGGGAAAATGGATGACCCAGGCATGATTTTTGCCAAAAAGAGAATTAAAATGGAACTTGGAAATGTTGGGATATCACTGTGATGATAAAGCATCTCAAAGCTAATGCTTTTTTTTTCCTGTTACAGGCAGAACAAGTCATATATGATCACTTTTCTGATCCCAAGTTTGTTGAGCAGTTAATAAAATTTTTGTCTTTAGAAGACAGAAAAGGAAAAGACAAATTTAATCCTCGCAGATTTTGCCTCTTCAAGGTAATTAGAGTTCAATAACTAAATTGCTTCCTTTTTGTATATAATTATCAACGTGTGGAAAAGCCACACATTTCTCGGCTTATACCTGGCTGTTGCAAAATGTTGATTTTTAAATGCATATTGCTATGATTAATGCTATTAACCCTCTCTTCTGATCAACCACATAGGGAAGCATATTTAGAGTAATATAGAAGTACATAGGATACTTGTATATAATTCTGTTATAAAAGCAAAGTAATTTCACTTTCTGCATATCTAAATCTCAAGCGCTTCAGGATCTTAGGTTCTTCCTACAAAGACAGTGGTTTAGACAGATAATTACTGAAGACACTTTCACGTCTTGTTTTACAGGGCCTCTTCAGAAATTTCGATGATGCCTTCTTGCCAGTTCTTCAGCCCCATTTAGAACAACTTGTGGCAGACTCCCATGAAAGCACCCAGAGATGTGTAGCTGAAATTATAGCTGGCTTAATAAGAGGTTCTAAACACTGGACATTTGAGAAGGTGCTGCAGTAGTATTTTTGAGTGATTCGTGGGAGTTAAGGGATAAGTTTGAATTATTGAACAAATTAAATGTATGAAGTTGAGGGCTTTTAATGTGTCACCAATGTCCAAGAAAGGACGGCAGAAAGTTGCAATGCTTAGTGCTTCGTAGCCAAACTTTAAGCCCAATTTATAGCTTGGTTTGGTGCCTCTGTAATACTAGGTGTTAGTAAAATGCTTCAGGATTAAAATTAAAGAGCAGTTTGCTGGTAAGGAGATAGCAAAGCGGACATGGTTTCTAATTTCCAGCTGGAATAAGTACTTATATTCGTCACTATTATATCTTTATTTAGTCTAGACCTAGCTGTCTAGATCATCTTTGAGTTAATTTGTATGCTGAAAAGTAATTCTGGGAGAACCAGTTCCTTAATAAAAAAATAGACATTTTAAAATTTAGGGGCAAGGAAGTCCTTGGGGTGTACAAGACTGCTATCCTACCAAAAGCAAAGTGTATGCAGTCTCTGACCCAATTGTACGTAAATCACCATGAAAATGGTGCATGCATAGTCCATAGTATTACAAAAAAACTTGTAAACAAAATTAAAATGATTCCTGAAATCTTTCTTCTGATAGCATTTCGTTCCTTTTTATAAATATCATACTATAGCGGCTTCCTGAATCAGTATTATTTTTCCATTATTTGAAAAGATGGAGGGATTTGGGTTCACAGAGGTTAGATAGCCATTTTGTCCTTAGATAGTCAAATCTTGTCTCCTGCCTTTTTGCTGAGCAGGTGGAAAAACTTTGGAAGCTTCTCTGTCCATTGCTTCGAACGGCTCTATCCAACATCACAGTGGAAACGTATAATGATTGGGGCACGTGCATAGCAACCTCCTGTGTAAGTACCCCTTTTTTAGGCTTGTAAAGCTATATCCAGATGGTCAAGTTTTATAGGTAATATGAAAACAGGAGCTTTATGAACAGAGGTATTTGGGTATATTTTATCAGCTAAAGCTGAGAACTGTAAATACAGCATAAAAATAACATATGTTTAAAATCTTACAGCTTTTTTTGAAACTTTGTTCTCTTCTGCCCTTTGCAGACAGGTAGAAATAACATTTTAGACTAGAAATAAAGCCTTACTTTTCTTTTTAAGTATTTTAGAAATGCTGTATAAGGTTAGTGGGTGACATTAATGTGCATGCTTTCTATGCGTTCAATTTTTGTGGAGTTTTTGAACTCAAATTGCACATTTATTCTTGGTTTAAAAATGTGCAGCTTAGCATTATGCTGTGAGAACTAAGTCTCAAGTTGTCTTCTAACACGCAGTAAGATTTCTATGTGTTGTGGTGGACAGGGAGTTGTGGTGTCCGAGAAGCTGCATAAATGATAGGCCACAAATATCTTGGATCAGTAATTCTTTGAAATCACTCAGCAAAATTCAGCATAGTTGTCAGCCAGAACCCTGGCAATTAATTAGCAAAATTCAGACATGTTTATTCACCTATGTCAAAAACTAAGCTAAAATTTGTTCTAGTCTTATCATTGTATTTACCAAATAATTAAAACTGCACGTAGTTTCATTGCTTTCCTCCTATTGAGATTCATTGTGAAAAGATACCCAACTTTGCACTTGCTTAATAGAATAAACCCAAGAGATGCAAAGAAAATCTCTGCCAAAACTTCCATTGTTATGTGCATTTTAAAAAATCCACAATTTGCTTATCTCTGATACCTGTTTATTTTCAGGAGAGCAGAGATCCTAGGAAACTGCACTGGTTATTTGAATTGCTGTTGGAATCTCCATTGAGTGGTGAAGGAGGATCATTTGTAGATGCATGGTAAAATTAATTTTAACTGTTTTATTGTGGCTGAATGAAGAAGGAAATAAAGCATGGATAAAACGTATTGAGAGCATATTGTGCCAGCTGGCTTGTGGAAGCAGGGAACAAAAGCGATCCTTTCCAATTAGCTTTCCCCACACCATGGCAGTTTCTTCATTATTATTTTTTAATATAATTTAGTTAACAGAATGTGAAGTTTTGGAACTGTCATAGCAGCAGTACTGTTGTTTCATTCTGTAATTTTTACCAATCTTTGCATGCAATTCACATGAAGAAACACACAAAACATTCCAAAACGGGCATCGGAAGGGACTGGGGAATGGAGGAACAGTTTTGTGTGACTAAAGGTATGCTGTTCTGATTTCTAGCCGACTTTATGTACTACAAGGTGGCCTTGCACAGCAAGAATGGAGAGTACCAGAGCTGTTGCATAGACTGCTGAAGTACTTGGAACCTAAACTTACCCAGGTTTACAAAAATGTCCGAGAGAGAATAGGAAGGTCAGTATTTTCTTCTGCAGTTCTTTTTTTTTTTTTTTTCTTTCTTCTTCCCTTTGTTTTATTTGGGTAATCGAGTATCTAAATAATTACACTGAAGTGGTGACTGCTTATCTCTGTGTGAATACTGATAATAGAATTAAGATTAATTATTATTAGCAGACTTGCTTCAGAAACTTCAGATGACTTCTCAATTTTTGTCTCTTATTGTACATGGACTGTTATGTTTACGTATGATACTTCTAAAGCTCAAAACTAACAAAAGAACCAAACAACTTACTGCATCTGAACCCTAAGAAGCCATAAATATACAGGGAATCCTTCAGAGAGCATTTCAGTGACTTAAGAACTAGTTGCAGATCGGTTCGGAGGAGAGGGAGATTGTAGCTTAGTGGCTGTCTAACCCTGCTTAATTCAAATATCTGCAAAGAGGGTATTTGAAAAACATTTGGTTTTAAGTAACTTTGAAGTGAAGATAAGAGGAAGTTTTCTATGAGTATTAAACTTCAAAATTTGACAGACTGATCTCAGATAACTTTTAGCTATGTTCTCTAGGCAGTAATCATGCTAACTGTAAGTTCTTGCTTTATTTTTTTGCTTTTTTAGTGTTCTGACCTACATATTCATGATAGATGTTTCCTTGCCAAATACTGCTGCAACTAAATCTCCTCGTGTCCATGAATTTACTACCCGGATACTTGAAAATCTTAAACCCCTCATGGAAGCAGATGAAGAAATTCAGAATCACGTTATGGAAGAGAATGGAGTTGGTGAACAAGATGAGCGAACTCAGGGCATTAAACTCTTGAAAACTAGTGAGTTACTTAATGAGGTTAAGAAATGGGGGGCATTTTAGGACATGATGATCGTGATCTGCAGATCATACAGTTGCAGTACACAATTTCACCTCTGAGATCTGTGCTGTAAAAAAGTATCTGTTGTTTTAGGGTTGAGGTTTATAAAGTCACTTTACAGGGTCAAACTATTAGTATAGGTCCACTCTAATGTGTGAAAATCTCCCAGGCAAGTCTTGCAATAAATTTGGTCTATAATTTGTTTTGAGGTTATTATTATCTTTTAATCTTAATCAGTGATCATTTCTCTTTATAAAAACAGTTCTGAAGTGGTTGATGGCAAGTGCAGGACGGTCCTTCTCTACAGCTGTGACAGAGCAACTCCAGCTTTTACCCTTATTTTTCAAGGTGATGCTTTAATTGCTCCTTTATTAGTTATGTTTGATTAAACAGGGATTCTATATATAAATCAACATTATAAGGGACTTCATAAATAAAAAGAAAACCTATAATGGTAAAAAACCCCATAAACATGCATAACAAAGAGGCCCAATTTTTTGATTATACTCATGTATGTTTACAGCTGGTAATCTAGCCTGTTAAATGGTTTCCTGACAATAATGACTTGTAGGTGAATGCCCTGTACATGTGTAACCTGGGGGAGGAGGGGGAAGTGTTTCGTTTATGAATGAGCGTGTGTTGTTTCTATTCTGATACTTGTCTGTAGTTGCTTTCTTTGGCTGTATAATTCGTTCTACATGGTGGTGCTTCTCTTGTTTTTCCTGGCACCTCTAATCCTTGTATTCTTTTATGGAGCTGGGTCATTCAGTGCTACCTGCATATCTGAAATAATACATATTTGCATGCTCCAAGGCATGTCCTACTTTATGTAAACATCAGTCAGTTATCCAACAACTATGTATGTGACCACAAAATAAAGGCGAAAGTGAACTAGAAATACCAATAAAGCTTTGTCTCGGTTTTGGACCTACATCTAAAATATTAAATTAATTGGATTTGAATACCAAAAGACTTGCAATGGGGAACTAAAGTCTTAACGGCACCCATTTAATCCTCCTTAAAAGCTTCAGACTAGCCATGCTGTTTAGATACGTAATATATGGTGCAAGGAACAGGATCTCTTGATTCTATCCATTTTTGTCCACAGCTTATTGTTGAAAATATTTTAACATTATATTGATTGTTTTTCCTAGTTAACTTAATCTTTCAGCATTACATTGATTGTATTTTACCTAGACGACTGCCCTTTCATGAGATTAAACTTTCTTTCAGGATATTGCTGATAGCAATGCAATTACTAACACTAGCCGTTTGTTTGTTTGTTTGTTTTTTACCCCCCCTCTCTTGTTCTATAGATTGCACCAGTAGAAAATGACAATAGCTATGATGAGCTCAAAAGAGATGCTAAGATGTGTTTGTCATTAATGTCTCAGGGTTTGCTGTATCCTCAGCAAGTGCCTTTGGTACTTCAGGTGCTAAAACAAGTGAGTATGGTCTAAATAGCTTAAAGCTTCCTGTTATCTGATGCACTCTGTGCTTTTTTCTTTTTTCCTAAAGATTGTACAAAAGTTGTAATTTGAAGAGAATCAAATGCTGATTTTCTTAGACATGAAAGGAAAGAGTTTATTAGAATGGTTTTAGAACATGCTTAGAAACAGTAAATGTATTTTGTTTTGTTTCCTACTTCCAAACATTTAAACAACTTGTATCTTGATAAGAAATTGAACAGTATTTGAGTAAATTAAAATTTGTTCAGTATTGAATCAGTTTAAGCCAAATATCTCTCCTCTTGAGCATAACAGTTCAAAATCCAGTTTCAAAATGAGTCGTCATATAAAGAACTGCCCTTGAGTCTCAGCCTTTCTGTAGTTTTACCATCTATCTATCAACTTTCTGAAGAACACCATGAAAGACTGCACTCTTGAATTTAGTGGTTCATTCTGTATGCAGTTTGTTGTGCAATAAATGCTTTTTTTCCTGTAGTCATTCAAGACTGACCTACTGTAGTAAAACTACCTATTGCAAAATGTTGCTGTAAGCTGTGCACACAGCCAAAATAGTAACTGCAGTGTTGCAATCCAGGCTGCACCCATCTCTGCTGCTTTCAATAATTTGGACTTCATAAGCACGTGGAGATGAAAGTAAAGGAACTTGAAAAAACTTTGCTTTCCAAACCCACTGTACGGAATATATATATATATACTGAAGTACAACTGAATTTCCGGTCTATTTGTATCTGTCTCATGACTGACGTTGGAAATTAATCACAGGGAGTAACTTGTCTGCTTTGCCTTTTACAGTATTAGATATCTGTTAAATAAAAGTATGCTTTGAAGTTAAGCCTGTTATAAATTATTGTTTAAACAATAATGTGTGCTTTGGAAACTAAAGAGTGTATGAAACAAAAACATCTGAATAAGGGAAGTCATTTGCAACTGTCACCAATAGCTTTTTCGTAGATATTGTTAGCTTTACATTAGGCAGCAGCTTCCCTTCACATTGTTGCTTTCTCATAGTTAATATTTATTTTTATTTGTAGACAGCAAGAAGCAATTCTTGGCATGCTAGGTATACCATATTAACCTACCTCCAGACCATGGTGTTCTACAATCTCTTTATCTTTCTCAACAATGAAGAAGCAGTCAATGACATTAGGTGGCTGGTTATAAAACTGCTGGAAGATGAACAGCTTGAGGCAAGTAACACCTTTTCTGAAATGCTTTCTTTCACATGACTGGTTTCTTGCCCTTGTCAAGTTTTATGAGAAAGCTATTGATTGTAAGTTAGTACAGCAAGTATTTCTAGCTTAGCATTCTTCCTGGTTTGAAAATATAACTAGCTTTATAGGATCTATTTCTTTCATATTTTATTTTTTCTCTTACTATACCATTCCAGAAAAACAGCTGTTTTAGCAAATACTTCACTAGTGATTTTTAAAAGTTCCATTGTTCCTACTTTTTCAACACAACGCAACATTGTTTTGTTTCATGCTTTGTTTAAGTACAGCTGAAATAGGGATATTATCATTTTACTATAAGTATTAGCATGGATATTGGTAGAAAATTGCAACTTTAAACAAAGTAAAATGCCTTCCTGTGTGAAAGCCTTATAAAACCACTGTTTGCTACTCTGTAAGTCTGTTCCCCATTTAATCATATCAGCTTACTAGTGACAAAAATGCTTTTTTTAATGCATCCAGCTCACTAAGGAAGTATTTCTTTAGTTACAAGTAGTTTTTCCTTAGTTTTGTGAAAGTTGCATGCATAATAGGACAGAATTTGTCTAGCAGGTGCTGTTACTGATGGTGTTACATGATTCAAAAAGACAATAGTTTGTAAGCTTACTTGTAAGTCTGGCAAGTTTTTGTATGTGTATTGAGCTAATGATACTTCAGTGTATATACAAATGGAAAGAGATAAAATCCAAAAGGTTTAGCTGTGTTATATGCCTGCTGTTGAAGATCTGTGTATGAATGCACAGTATGCTCTTAAAAGTGCTATCAGGATCATAAGCTTGTTCTCAGGGGGGAAAAAAGTAAAAGGTGCCTGATTTGAATCATTGAGTCTTGTTTGTCAGGCTTCCAAAAGCTAGGGGAAAATCACAGCAGTATTTTATTCTGGATCACTAATTTACAGAACTGAAGGTTTGTATTAAATGATAGGAATTTAAGTAAGTTTGATCATGTTCAAGCACAGCAAGGAATCTTTAGTGTTAACCTCCAGCCTGTTCCATTTAACCTGCGCCATCATTTACACTGTTTTTTTGTGGTGTTGACAAATATCAATGAATGTCCTTTTGGATGCTTGGGTGCTTTTTTCTTTCTAGAAGAAAGATACTGGAGTGTGATGCCCTTCTGCCAAAACAAAGGTCTTGGTTTAGGTCTTCCTGAGGCTACATTTAAAACAGTACTTATACCCGAGATGTGAAGCTTGCTTTTGTGAACAGTGAATTTGAAATAATTTGAATGTACAAATTACAATTTCTGGCTTAAAAGGTTTGACATGAAAATCTCTGGAAGTGCATGTAATACTTAAAGAACAGCACTTACACTACTTGCCCAACCATGCCAATTTCAGTCCTCAGATGAGCTTGTTCCTGTCTTTCATGTCACTATTTGCTATAGCAAGCTGGAAGGCAACATCTTGCAGTCCTAGATAAGTTATTTCCCACACCAGTCAGAACACCTCATAATCTCATGTAATTTTGAAAAAATACCTTTTATTCACTTTAATACCATTTATCTAGTTATTTTAAATGTCCAAAATTATTCTTCTGTACTACAGAGATGCAAATCAAAAAAGCTTATCTATGTTCATAACCATTTACAATCATGTTGTTACCATGGAAGCTTTTCTTTGAAAAGTAATCTTGTTGTTTCTTGATAATAATTGGCAAGATGCAGTATTTTGCAGAGTAATTCCTATGTATTTTTTTAATGCTAGATTTTTAAGATGAGTATGCATCAATAGAATCCCTAGCTTTGGTGCCTTAACCCAGTGGAACTGACATTTTAGATCTTGGATGCTTTTTTTTTGCTTATTTTGATACAAAGGTGCCAGACAGAATGATCCTGTTGCTTTAATATACAGTTTACACTTCTAATGTTGCTAGATTTCTCAAACTTCCTGGTGTTTTCATATTTTTTCATAAAATCATTGCAACAAACCTTGGCAAAGTACGACGTCAGATGACCGCACTGAATGTCAGATAGCAATGTGACTGCAATACAAAGTGAACATGGGTCATAGGACAGTCTGGCTTCTATCAAACACAAATTTCACACATCTGACTTCAGGCACATGTCTCTAGAATTGAAGAAAGCTGTATTTAAATGGCATTGTGGGAAATTCCCCTTCTGAAAGTCAGAGGAGTCATGGAGCTGACGGATTACTGTGAATGCATGATCTAATGTGACTCTGCAGCTGATGAAAGGAAAAGGTACAGAGGCCCGAAAAATAATGTCTCTGTACAGCGGTATAACCACCATTGAATATCATGTCTAGTTTTCATGTCATATAGGCAGTTGGAGAGAGCTACAGGAATTAATTGGTTTTGGGAAAGCATGTTTTGCACTAAATAATTCTATTTACTCAGTCAGAAGTGGAAAAGTGAAATGACTCTATACAACTTGGAGTTACGGTTAAAGTGATAGCCTAGTTAATCTGAAAGCATCTTTCTCACAGTTTTCTCAGCTATAACTTGATCGAGGAAGTTATATGGGTAGGTGCTTCATATGTTTATATTTTTATAAATCAGTGTGCTGAATACATAGCACTCCCTGTCTTGATATACATTTTTCATATTACACTGCAGTATTACAGGAATGGGAACATTTTCTCTTCGTGTAAGTAGCCCCTTGCAAGTACTGCATTTAGGTTTCTCTTGTGCTGTTGAGTGGTTTTGTTCTGATATTTTTGCAGTTTTGTAGATCTTCATCGGTCAGTTCCGACCAAAAAAAAAAACCAACCACCCAACCAAACCATACTTGATTGAGAGTATTCCTCTGCCTGTCCTCTATAGGTTTTATGTTCTATAAGTCATCATGTGAATATGATGATCTCTAAAAATTATTTAGTGTCAGATGTTGTGATGAATGATAAACTTGTTAATGTATGATTTCAAAGGCTTTGCTTCTAGGTGCTCCGTGCAGCAAAGCGTTCCCGTTAGTCAGATTATTAATTTAGAAATGAAAGTGGTTTTAATACAGTGAATAGTGATGTAAATGAGTACAGTTCACTTGGGAGCTTGCTCACTTTACAGCCAAGCTTCTTTCTGTTCTGGGTCTTGCATTAGCACATCATGTTTCATTTAATAGCTTAGTTGTTAAGAGACTCACAAATTGCTGGTAAACAATACTGGCAGACTTTCACTTCTTTATGCTGCTAACAAAGTAGATCACGTTTGAATACTATATTGTAGAAATTTAAATGAAGTGAAGTCTCAAGAGCTTATTGGTAACTTACTATGTTTAATTATTGCAGCACTTGCAGCTATACTTATTGCTTTGTGGAGGTTCAGAACATTATGTTCAAGGATGTAATTTATTATAATCTGCTGCATTGGATTCAGAGCGTTGGTAGGTGTTTGTACTCCAGATAGACAAATGTTCTGTTTACAGTTCCGTGTAACAGTATGTACTTACCAAAAGAATCTGGTGACTGCTGTCAGTGTTCAACAAGTTGATTCGGTTTTCAAGTTTGTAAATGTTGGGTGGTTTTTGTCAGCCTGCAGTTATTGAAAGTGGAAGTGAGTCTCGGAGGAACTCCAATTTAAATATAGTCTTATAGTTCTATAACTTTATGCTTTGGGGATATTTGAATAGATGAGATAAATTAGTAATACTGCTGGGTTATACTTTCAAAGGCAAGTGATTGAGTTGTCTCTACTTGTAATCCACTAACAATGTGTTGTGGCTGTTTTAAAAGAAATGGGAAGGGAGATCTGTATTTTGAATGGTTTGGCAATTAGATGAAAAATTAGTTTAGTCTTATTCTGTTGGGTTTCTGTGTTATGGAAGAGAAAACCTGGAATTCTGGTTTTATTCACATAGTGAAAAGAGCTGGCACTCAGGACAACATAAATAACGCTGGAGTGTTATAGAACTGAATTGTTAACCATAAACCACCGAAGTTAGTTGTCATTGCTTATTAATCCAGCATCTGTTGTATCTCTCAAAGAATTCTTGTGCTACAGGTAGAACAAAATCAGCTTTGTCTCATGAACATACCTTCCACCTTCTCTTGGAAAAGCTCTTCTCCTTTTGTCAGTTCTCATGTCTCCAAGTACATTTGAGGGGGAAAACTAAATGCTTTTGAATGAAGTATGCCTTTTTTTCTTGGTAAAACTAATGTTAATACAGAAACCATTGCAAATTCTGTAAAGCAGATTGATTATTTGGGGTGAGGCATCTTGTTCTCATTCAAGATCTATTTTTAAACTTTTTAAAGCTAGTTAGTCTGTGATATGTGTGCTTTGACAGTGGAGTTTAATTACATTATTTGCTTGACTAGTAGGTCACTTTATGACAAATTATGTGAAGGTAGTTCTATATTACAGTAAGAATATGTTTTATTAATTTGTAAAGAGCCATAAAGTAAACTAGTTGTTTATGATCTATGAAATAACAGGATAATATTGTAAAGACTTTTTTTTTGGCAGTTTGGTAACTTGGCCTAGCTGGATGTGCATGAAAGGACAGTAATAACATAAATACCTGCTTCTTGCTGCGCGTGTGCTTAGTAATTGTGGTATGTACTGTCTCTGCTCATAGGTGAGAGAAATGGCTGCTACCACCCTAAGTGGTCTGCTACAGTGCAATTTTCTCACTATGGATGGGCCCATGCAGACCCATTTTGAACAGCTGTGCAAGATGAGGTTACCAAAAAAACGAAAGCGTGACCTGGGTTCAGTGGTGGACACAATTCCTTCTGGTGGTAAGAAAATTGCTTCAGAGTCTGAAACCATGCATGTCGAAGGTTAGGAAGATACAATATTTTGTGCTACACTTCGATGCTTATTCTGCAAGTGCTCCAGATGGAATAGGATTTGTCCTGTGGTTAAGCAGTATTTAGAAAATTAACAGATACTTAGAGAAGCATTAGGCCTGTTGCCCATGCAAATTTTTTTCTTTCCCAAGCATCCATGAACCATAATGGCAAATTACTTGTCCTTATGTATCTTCTCGTCTGTTTGTGTGTATGCAGTACAGATCCTAATCCTTGTTAAGCACTTTGAGAATTTGATTTACAGTGTAAATGATCAACAAGAATACACTACTACCAAAAAAAGCAAATAATGTTTTTTTGTGATGTATTCCCACGTTAAACCTATTTATAAATTTTCCAGAATTAACACTAAGGAGATTTCTCTGTTTACAGAATGCAGAAGATGGGGGGATAGCTGTTTCCTCAGTAAATGAACTTCCTTAGCTGCCATAGCATAATTTCACTCCTTAGTCACTTTACCTTCTGTTTGTTAGCAATGCGGGTTTTGATTCTAAAAAAAAAAAAAAGTGTGTACACACAAAAAAAGAACAAAAAAACACCTGTGACTGTGTCATTGAGGAATGTCTTAGACAAGGTAGTTGCACCTTGCCAAATGTAAATTAATATCCTGCAATTGCAGACTTGGTTAAACGCCATGCCGGTGTGCTGGGACTAAGCGCATGTATTTTGTCAAGTCCGTATGATGTACCCACCTGGATGCCACAGCTCTTAATGGATCTCAGTGCCCATCTTAATGATCCTCAGCCTATTGAGGTAAAACTACTTATGTCGTTTTCCTGTTTAATATAACATATCTAAAATATGCTTGACTCATTCTTAGTTCCCCTTTCCTAGAAATAAACAGGATGCTATTAAGAAACTTAGTTTCTATTGCTTCTTATTAAATGGTTCCAAATACGATTTAAGTCATGGACTGCTTTTAAGTGGTTTTGTTAGTTCTGTTCTTGCTTTCAGATTTAAAGCATAAACTGAAAGCTATACCTATAATGAGGAAATAATCTTGTTTTAAAGAAAAATGTCACTTGTGCATGCCATTCTAGAAAATACTAACCCGAACCAAAAAATCGCTTTGAAATTTTTAAAACAAGGTTTTATAAGCAGCCCTAGAAACAAGCTTTAAATGAAATAGTTACCTTTAACGTTAATTTTTTTTTTCCCCCATCTGTTCAGTTTTGTTGACATTTGCTGTTTTAAGCAGAGTAGCGAGCTAATGGCTGAAGAATTCCTTAGATTTAACAAACTGTCCTATGATGTGCTTTACTGAATCAAGAAAATGGACTGATTGGACTTTTCTTTTGTTAATTTAATAATAATCTTACTTATTTTAATAACAGAAGATAGTTTTCCTCTGATTTGTTTCTTCTGTGCACCTTATACGATTCATGAACTCTCTCATGTTTTGAGACCCAAACCATTGGTTTGAAATGCCCAAGGAAAAGGGGAAAAGCATTTCACTTATACTTTATAAGAATCTATTATTTTTTTCAAATGGAAGACTGTAGGTCAAAGAAGCCTTTTTATAATAATGTTGGAGTTGTGACACAGGTCAAAAGACTTACCAGAACTGTAAAAATTAAAATACTGGGGAACTGAGCTGAAGTCCACAGAGCCCTTCTAACGTTTGTAACTGCTCAAACACTTTGCTGTGTTCTATTGTATTCAGTGTTTGTTTTGTCATGAAGTTTAAATCCATAACTGATACAGATCAATACTGATTGTCTGCTATGCAGATGACTGTGAAAAAAACACTGTCAAATTTCCGGAGGACTCATCATGACAATTGGCAGGAGCATAAACAGCAGTTCACGGATGACCAGCTACTAGTGCTTACAGACCTCTTGGTTTCACCATGCTATTATGCATAGATAGGTAAGATGATTTGTTTTGGCATAAATTGACAGAAACATCTTATGAAATCTACTCTAGCTCTCCAGCCTAGCATGGAGTAGAGAGGAATCCCTAAACCACAGGGAGAATTAAGTCCCTTGCATCTCCGGTGGTCTGTTCAGGCTCAGATTTGTTTTGGTTAAATACTGGCCATCTTGTTGTGTGTCCCTGTATTACGCTCATGTTCTGTTAAGACACTCGCACTTGTTTTCTTGAATATTGATGTTCCTTTTCTCCATTTTCTGCCAGTTGGCTGCCTTTTAAATGCCTGGCAGTTTCACTAAAGGCAAGGTACTTGCTGCTTTGTACTTCTGATGCCTCTGAGGACTTTAGCCTACCACCCAGTGCAGTATATCATCTGCATCTCACGATGGGGAGTGACTGCTACCAGACTGTTTCCTCTTCCACATTATGGCTCTGCTACCAGTTCTCTTCACACAGGCATGTCCCCAAAGAGTGAATCCATTGCTGGAGTTTCTCTTTGTTACACTACATGATTCTGATCTCTATTGCATTGTGATGTTTTGTGACAGTATTCCAAGGGAAGTTTTAATTTAAATTTTCATTTTGTTCTGTGGTAATAGCGTGAGGCAGTAATCTTGTTTTGAATTCTTTATCTCTTTTTTTTTTTTTTTTTTAGGTTTGTCCTGGAAAAATGAGGGTGTAGGAACCTTTCTGCAAAATAAAGGAAACTCAAAGAAATTTATCATGTAGAAGACTTTTTTTGTTGGAAATCCTGATGCCTAATCAAAACCACTTTTAAATACAAACATAAAGACCTGGTTCTGTTCAAAAAGAACTTCACCTCCCCAGGGAGCAGCCCCACAGCGCCCTTGTAAGTGCGTTCACAGAGCCTCATCGTGAGTTTATTTCAAGACCCCTGTCACTGGCCTGCATTACACATCAGTCTTGTTTCTGCTTTCTTGCACACAGTGACACACTGCACATTTCTTATCCTCTTTTTCTGACCCTTCTTCCCGCCTGTTTCCGAAATCAAAGATATGCAGAACCAGAGTGTGCTACAAACCAGAATATTGTCAGTGAAGCTCTCCAATTCTGTTGATGCAACTTCTAACCCACTCAGCATACAATACCAGGAACCTATCTTCCTCAGAGTTTATTTTTCACTACTTGGATTTGAGTGCCTGTCAGGTGATGGGGTCTATATCATTCAGTCCACCTCAGGGCAGGATTGCCTTTTTATATATTCCTTGTCAAAATGTAAATAGCTGATCTTCTCTGTGCAGTATAGATGATGGCAGGACAAAATGGGGGGAGTGAAAGCTCTTACTGCCTGGCCAGGTCTTCATAGATAGCTTGACCACGTGTGGAATAAAAATCTATGATTATCTGCATACTATTAAGGGTGAAAGACTATGGGTGTTTCCGCATAATTAGAGCCCACAGATATGAAATTATGGACTATCAAGTGATGGCTGAATTCACAGGATGAAGTGTATGCACAGTGTGAAAAAGCACTGAATGGCTGACTATTTTTAACAGCATATTCTCATAAAGATTGTCACTTTGAGCAAGCATATCTTGTTCGAAGATTGTGGAAGCTCTGTATTTTTTTGCCTGCAGCTTTGTTCAGAGACTGATATCTATTGGCTATTTAACAACATGTTTAATATGTGTTACATAGTTGTAAAAGACTGTATAAATTGTAGAGGCATTGCATTGACAAAACATTGTACAGTTTGCAACCTTTTACATAACACCATTGTGAGATTAATTTGTAAAGATTCATACTTAGATGTTAATACGGTAGTAGTTCTGGCTTTTGTATCAAATCAAATGCCATTATTAGTTTTTTAAATTATTTTCTTTAACAGAGTATCTCCATGTCTGAAAGGCAGAGGTTTTGTTTTGGTTTTCTTGTATCTCATTATTACTATGTCTCGTTCAGATTTTAATGCAACACTTGTGGCCATCTCGAAATGCTGACGTCACATATTCTAGTGTGATAAATTCATAGAATGTGAGGTACATTGAAATAATTCATAAACTGGTGTGTGTTTCAACTTTCATGCAACCCTACAGGAGCACTGATACATTTTGAGTGATCTACCTGCTGAGTGTGTGACTCATTCCAAACTTCAAAGCACAGCAGTGTTCCTGGTGCAGTATTTAATGAGTGTCAGCACACAGATGTAACCACTGTATAGCGTAGTGCCAAAATTATTATTTCAATTGTGTACGTAGTTTAAGACCCAATAAATGGACTGTTTGTAACATCTGCATTTTTTTGTATTTCTGAAGTGGAAATTTCTTATTTTGAGACTATAACTTAAGGTTGTTTGCTATGCTTTTGAGCTTTTTGTGTGAGGCATGTGTTTATTGTGGGATTCGGCAGTGAGTT
The DNA here is from genome assembly GCF_000708025.1 of Charadrius vociferus. NCBI lineage: Eukaryota > Metazoa > Chordata > Aves > Charadriiformes > Charadriidae > Charadrius > Charadrius vociferus. The sequence goes on along the minus strand of NW_009648550.1, from coordinate 1,584,531 downwards.
AAGGCAACATAAAGGATTACTTAAATATCTAATTCTAATTGTTGGGACGCTAGCTTTTAGATTTACGTAAAAATATCTTGTATCTGGTAAGGCTTGCCAAAAAACTTACTTCAGAGAAGCACACTTAAAATTGTAGAAAGTAGTTTGAAGTGGAGGGGGTTTTGCTGATAGATTTTAAACAAACTTTAAAAGTAATGTAAACTACTTGCTGCAGAGGATCATCTTTAAAGTATGTTTTGGCTGATTAACTGCTGGAGCAGATACTATAGGTGTTGTTTTGCCTACACTAAGGGCAGCTAACTATAGGATCCAGCTCTGCTACTTTTTACTGTAGTTGGGAGTTTCTTTTCTTATATGTCTATAGTGAAAGTGTAGCTGCAGTTGGTTGCAATGTTGAGGATCCAGTGCTCGGTAGAGAATCATCCTGTAGTGAAAGCTATGATGGCAGATAAGTAGGTGGTATTAATTCACAATAGCTGTTTATAAATCAGCAATAAATTACTTGATCCAAACAGATTGCCCAGAAAGTAGAGTACTTATTCAAAGTACAGTTCTGTAGGATGTAATATATGGTACTGTGAACAAACTTGTATTGACTTTTTGTGGGGGAAAGATACCGTCTCCTATTCTGAGAATGTAGGAGCAATTGTGAGTTCTTCATCAAATACTGCAACTCTGTTGCTACTTTTATTCCCGAACTTTCCAAAGCAATATACACATGTAACGAGTTCTGAGCTTTCCATCGCTTTGATGTCTTATGCTATCTCTTCCCTAAAGCTTTAGAGATGAAACAACTGCAATACCTCAGTCTGGAGAGGGAGACATTTCTAGCATGAGAAGAGAGAATTTTTCCCCTTGAACAGTAAGGGAGATGGAAAAAGATCTTGGAGATGGTCTGGTAGCCTTGATAGCCTTAGTGACCACGTGTCAATCTGCACAAATAACCTCAGTGACCACCGCTGTTTGAAGCACCCAAGAATGGCAATGATGTAAGGCAGAACTGGTTTGTCGGTTTGGGGTTGGTTTTGTTGGGGTGTTTTTTCACTCGAGTTGCAGTGGCGTACTGTTTAGTGACTATCTTGCTAGATTATTAAGTGGAGTGATCTCCCATACTTCCATAACTAAGTGGGTATGTTTATGCATGTGAAAACCTGCGGAAATCACAGAGACGTGATACTTTGATAACAATGTCTAAGAAAATTATCAAGTACATGAATAAGACTAACTTGTGCTTTTGGGTGGCACCACAGACTCGACATTGGTGGATTGTGTTATTAACAAACTGAGCTAATTCTTTATCTCATTTAAAAAAAAAACAAACAAAAAAAACAAACAAAAAAAAACAAACCAGAAAAGGTATGACGGTCATTATTTCTGACACAGTATATTATGACTATATTCCTTTTATGTCCAGATATCTGCCCTCTCATCCTTTTTACTTCTTTACCAGGCTGCTGGGAGTCCTGTGCTTGGTGCACATGGATGATGTCTCCTGACAGTTTTTCATAGTTAGGCATCCCCAGCATCCCATGCTCGGTTCTGTCTTGCACTTTCTTCCACAGCTTGAGACTTCTTGGAATCCTGCAGCAGAGACTCCAGCTTCCTTTTTTGCTGTGCTGTGGAAAACAATCTCTGGTAAGACATAAAAGGGGAAAAAAAACTTACCAGGAGAAAGTTTGGCTGGCCATTGTCTGTGCAAGATTTTAACCCTGCTGTGAATTACCAGCTAATTTGTTTTATATTCTCACTGGCATTGTGCAGTAACTGGAAGGCAACTGCTGTGGATTTTCCCCATCACAAAATACTCGCTGTGCACAGTCACATTGCTGCACAGGGTACGGAGAATGGGATTTCCAATAAAAGGTGGTGGTGGGGGGGATTTCACCTGAACGTGATTGAGACTTCCAGGTTGTCTGCAGGCTAGCGGTAAGCGTGCTCCAGGGAGGGAGTTTGGTGGTGGTTACTCCAATGAGGTACCTAGGCCACTAAGGCAGCAATATTTCACAGTCTACTGCAAGGTATTGGAGGTTTGATTACAGAACAAAATTAAGCTGTGTGGAAGATGAAGACTATTGCTAAGCTGTTTAAGGCAACACACACAAATTACACGCAAATTGTAATTGGTTTGCACTGAGCGTTATTTCTCTCTTGGTCAACAGGTGCTTCTCAGAGCTATTAAGAGATATTTAGAAGGGAGAGTCCATGAGGTGAGAGGAAAAAAAGGTTAGTATTTTCTCCCTGGGAAGAAGAGTGACTCTCATCACAGATAAAAGCTTAGACTGTTGCCTGCAAAGGTTATTAGCAAAATTATCTTTGATTTCTGATGGATTAGAGCACAGTGTTTAGAGGCATTAGCTGCATCCTAACAAGGCAGACTTTCAAAGGGCGAAAAGGAGAGGCAGCCCTGCTGGCTGTGATCCTTTTCTAATTCTAGATTGAATGGCTTTTCCACAAAAGGCTTGTGGAAGTTCAGCCTACTTTCCCCGCTTGGGCTCTTAGCACCCTCAGTGCCGCAGGTATTTTGTAGAAATTACCTGTGCAGATTTTGCTGCTAGAGATGGAGCTGGGCACCTGTTGGGGAATAGTGAGAGGTACTGGGAAATAGGAGATGCGATCATTTCTAATTGGCATGCTTTGGAAAAACTGCAGTAAACCCAATGAATCTGTTTCAGCAATAAGTGTGGTCAGATTAGCAATAAGTCTGGGTAGGAACCTAGATGATTTTACCCAGAAAGGGTTCTGTTAAGAGTATCAGTTAAAAACTTTTATTTATTCTTTCCTGGCTTTTATTCCCATTTTTTCTGGGTTAATTTCCCCTTTTATTATTTCAGTTTCTTTCCCCTACAACTGTTTTCTTAAAATCATAAGGTACTGTTTTTAGGCTGAGGTGGGGGCAGGTTTCTACAATTAAAGGCAATTTCTGGTTTCTTGTGGTAAGTATCTACAAAACTTGACACTGTTGTAAAAAATGTCCTGGGAACATAATTTCTGCTTATGCAGTAGGAACTCCAAGGCTGAAAAAATATTTGAGAAGCTTGATAGTATTAGAGCGCGCTGGGTTTTTTTATTAATTACTTTAAGGAAAGGCTTAGGAGTGCTGTAAAGACAGAGTTTATATCCTAGAACCTTGTGTGAGGTGCTGCAAAAGTTGTTGCTCTTGTGATTCCTGTCTTGCAAAACTGAGCCTTGATTTCTTCCACTGCACTTCTCCCCTGCCCCAAACTTTGGCAGTTCTTTTAAAAAGGGGTAGCCCAATGAGACGCTTTGCTGTGCCAAAGGGACTCTGCAGTGTTCTGTGTTCCCATGGAGATCCTTTTTGCCTCAGTTCATCCCCTCTCTCCCTGAGTGCAAGCCCTGTGTTCAATTGCCTGCTCTTGCCCTCACTGTCTCCTGCAACGTTGACGGGCTCTCTGCTGAATGCCCGTGGCCGTCTGCAGCATTTCTCAACGTGCACCACCAAAATGCTATCCAGCTTGTGCTTTTCTGCTAAAATGGGTGTGGTTCGCAGGCTATAACAAGGAACACCTTTTCATTCATTTCAAACTACAGTTCATAACTGTGGAGCAGTAAAGATCTAAAACAAAACCAAAAAAACTGCCCTTGCTTTTCACGGGCCTGCTAAACTTCATTCATGAAATGAGTGACAATCTAACCTATTACTGTTAGAAAATACAGGGTTTTCTTTTGCTATTTTGCACATAATTAGTTCTAAAATACTTAACTCTGTAAGACCCAAGTCTTACAGTTTTGACTCCTAAGTCTGTTTCTCAGCATCTCAGGTAGGGGTTTCAAAAGCACGTAAGACATCAGAGTCTCAGTCTTGCTAATTCCTGTAAATCCCACGGGCTTTCTAAAAACAATCCCTTTAGGCAGGTGCAGCCTTATTCTGTATGTGTGCTTCCACATACTAATCTAGTAACTATGGGAAATTAAGAAGTTCTAACTGAGGTCATTGAAGGCTGACCATTTGGCCAAATAACACCTGGAATTGCAGAGACCTTACCAACATTTTACAGGACTCTTGTTTTGCAAAATGTGTTACTATTCCTATGTGTTTGGTAAGTGACACCACAGAAATTGTCATAGCCTAATGTGGACTAGGGGATTAGACACAGTGAGAGACTAAGGTCAGTTTTTATGCAGTGTCTTGCGTACAGCTGACGTGGGGTGTGTTGCCTGCTCTGAAAGAACGTGGATATTGTGTGCACATTAGTTTCACATGAAGAGAATAATCATCACCGTTTCCTCGGTGTTAATCACTTTGAAGTAATTCACCCTTACGTTGGGCTGATATTTTGTCAGTTGTGTTTAATCATGCAATTCAGCATGCTCTGATGTTTATAAATAAGAAAATTCAAGGGGGGAGATCCCACCTTGTCAATGAAAAAACAGCTCAGACTCAATAGGGCCAGGATTCACCTACAGAATTCAAACTAACCGTGACTGGAGAAGAAAAATATGAGTGAAAATAAAAGTGATAGCCAAGCCGAGAGAGAACGTAGCTTGAAGCCACAGGAAACCATGGACATTGTGTTTTGATTTTTGGACCTTCTCCTTCCTGGTATGCCACTAGGTTAAGAACAAAACCAAGGCAGAACACACCTGACCTGGGTGCCAGGTTGCCAGGCACTGTCGCAGCCTGCTCTGATGGCTGCTGCCGTTTCCCTGCCACAGACCTCGACAACTAACCTGGACCGATTGCCAGCAGGACGTGCGTTTAGCACGCAAGGCTCACAGGCCAGGCTGCTGTTGTGAGTCACAGGTTTACTAAAACATTGCTCTTAGTTTCGGAACGAAATGCATTGGAAAAATAAAGGAGCAGGTAGCCCTGACAAGCTTTCAGATGGCAACCCAGTGCTCCTGTTGCTGTCTTGATGGCTCTGCGAAGGACCACTATGCTTCCTCGTGATTGCTGGGGCTAGATTATTAAGACTATACAGGTTAATATAATGAGTATGTGTAGAAATGTACAGTATAAGACAAGAGCCCATGTATAAGTCACAAGTACTAGGTCTGCTGTATTTTCATAGCGCTTTTGTGCCTCACCTGGCTGGACTTTCATCTCTTCCAACTGCATTTGCAGTGCCTGACGTGGAGGTCCCTCGGTTGTGTCTGCCTGTGTGTGACAGCCTGTGCTGGCTGGGACAACGTGTGATGAGCCTTTCCTCATCGTCAAGCCCATGTAAGTATTTCAAAAATGATCTCTTAAAGTGCTCAGACATCTAACACTCTCCATTGCTTTAAATGACAACTACTGTATTTGTGATAGTAGTATTTGGCAGTAAACAGATAAAGAAATAACACTGATTTATTTCCCATCCCTCTTTGGGAATACATAAGATCCTTTGCCCTCGATCGTGTGCCTCTGGGCACAGACAAGCAAACAAAAAGGGTCTCCCTGCCCCACTGAGTTTGCACGGCAAAGCGGTACAAATGTACAAGCAGGGGAAAGACGCATTGAGCAAAACTCTGCTTTAAATGGTGATGATCACCAGTTTTTGGTTTGGGGCAGGTGTTTTGTTGGTGTTAAGTCAACATGGAGGGTCCTCAAGGCCATGAGTGCCCAGCTGTTGACTTGGTAACCTGGTTAAGGGCATGGCTGTGACATGACATGTAGCAAAACCTCCGTCTGCCTTCTCTCGCCTGACTTCAGGGCGAGCCCGCGCTGTGCCCTGCCGTCCCTCGGCTGCTGCTGAGGGTGCCCCATGGAGGAGGATGGGCCCGGATGGTGCCATTGTATGAGGCTGGACAGGGTGCGGGGCACTGGCTGCCGGTGGATGTTAATGTGAGGGGAGACATGATGGAAATTAAGAAGGAACGGACCAAAACCAGAGTCTAGGCTGCTGCAGAGCCGCCACCAGCGTGTGCCGCTGCTTTGTCGAGCTGGAGCCGCAGGTGCAGCCCTAGAGGCGATTTAGGAAGCCCGAAAGGGGGGGTGGGGGGTGTCCGCACTCTTGTCCCTTTTCCCTCGGCAGTCTTTCCCTGCGGGCTGCACCGGGGGTGGGCAGG
>NW_009648550.1:1574627-1578157 GCF_000708025.1 Charadrius vociferus | reverse complement strand
GAGGGGACCCACGCCGCCACCCTGGCGGCCTGCGCCTCCCTGCTGGCCCTCGTCTTCTGCCTGGGCTCCTACGGCAACCTCATCGTCCTCCTGTCCTTCTTCGACCCGGCCCTCAGGAAATTCAGGACCAACTTCGACTTCATGATCCTCAACCTCTCCTTCTGCGACCTCTTCATCTGCGGGGTGGCCGCCCCCATGTTCGCCTTCGTCCTCTTCTTCGACTCGGCCCGAGGCGTCCCGGGCGCCTTTTGCTTCACCTTCCACCTCACCAGCTCCGGCTTCATCATCATGTCGCTCAAGACGGTAGCGGTCATCGCCCTGCACCGGCTGCGCATGGTGCTGGGGAAGCAGCCGCACCACGCCGCCTCCTTCCCCTGCACCCTCCTCCTCACCCTGCTCTTGTGGGCCACCAGCTTCACCCTGGCCACCCTAGCCACCCTGAAAACCCGCGGCTCCCGCCTCTCCCTGCCCATGTCCAGCTTCGCCAGCGGCGAGGGGAAGATCATCCTCTACCTCTATGTCACTGACTTCATCTGCTGCGTGGCTGTGGTGTCTGTCTCCTACGTCATGATCGCCCAGGCCCTGCGGAGGAACGCCCAGGTGAGGAAGTGCCCACCCGTGGTGGCTGTGGATGCCTCCAGACCGCAGCCCTTTGTGGGGCCACCGGCCACCGGGGCTGGCATGCAGAGCGCTGTGCCTGCCTTGTACAGGAACCAGAGCTACAGCAAGCCGCAGCACGTCCAGACGCACAGCTACGCCAAGCACCTTGGCCAGCCACTGGCCCCCGCTGCCGGCCGGCTCCAGCTGGTGCCAGCGGTCAACCTGTCCACGGCCAAAGACTCCAGGGCGGTAGTGACGTGTGTTGTCATCGTCCTCTCCGTCTTGGTTTGCTGCCTGCCCTTGGGTATCTCTTTGGTGCAGGACATGCTGTCCAGCAGCGGTGGCTTTGTTCTCTACCAGTTCGAGCTGTGTGGATTTACCCTAATTTTTTTCAAATCTGGATTAAATCCTTTTATATATTCCCGTAACAGTGCTGGACTTCGGAGACGAGTCCTCTGGTGCCTGCAGTACGTAGCCCTTGTCTTTTTCTGCTGCAAGCAGAAGACGAGGCTTCGGGCCATGGGCAAAGGCAGCCTGGAAGTCAACAGGAACAAGTCGTCCCACCATGAGACCAATTCAGCATACATGTTGTCTCCAAAACCTCAGAAAAAGCTTGTGGACCAAGCCTGTGGTCCTAGTCACTCCAAGGAAAGCGTGCTGAGCCCTAAGGCTTCTGTCGGGCATCAGCACTATGCACAGAGCAGCTCAACCCCCATGAACACCCGAATCGAGCCCTATTACAGTATCTATAACAGCAGCCCTTCCCAGGAAGTGAGCACCCCGAATAGCTTGCAGCCGGTGAACTCAGCTTTCGGATTTGCCAAATCCTACATTGCCATGCATTATCACACCACCAATGACTTGGTGCGAGACTATGACAGTGCTTCAACTAAGCAGATACCAGTGCCCTCGGTGTAACCTTAGGAAAGGGTTCTGATCTAGCTGATCCAGTGGGTCCTCTTCTTTGCTTTTGTTAACGATCATTCTGAACTCAATGATGCTGTACAGCTGCCAATTAAGAAAAATGCCACTAATGTTAGTATCCAGCTATTTGCATTTGAAGTGAATACTAGGATATTACTTCCGTGAAGCTTTCTTGAATTTCTGCGGCAAGTCAAGAAGGGCAGTATTTTAGATTTGTGTTTGGAATTGTTACTAAATTTTACTACTGGACACGTAAAAAAAGAAAAAAAAGTAAGCGTTTTAACTATACAAGTGGTTATGTCATGAGGCAGAATTTCTCAGAGAACAATCTGAGGCTGTGCCATAAGTATTGCCTGTTAAATTGCGTGCTTGCCATATTTTCAAGAAGGAAGAATTGGGATGATGCTTGGTAATATGGTACTTAAATTTAAACTTCCCATTGCAGAAGGTTGAAAGAACTGATGGTGGTTTGTTGTAGCAAGTGTCAGTAATAATAAAGGTCCTCTCTATTCATGGGGTGAAATCCTGGTTTCGTTGAGGTAAACAGCAAAACTTCCATGAATTTCAACTTAAGTTTAGGATTTTGGTCTCAGTTTCCTAAAGCAGGACAAAGCATTTTAGAAACAGTGTTATATCGCCACTAGGGAAGGACTTCTGAGAAGTGTTTTTGGCACTGTAGTAAACCTGTGAAGTATGTGTATATTAATTTCCACTGCACATTTATTTTAAGCATTGGTGGTGTTAAGTATCCAAAAATAATATAATTGGAGAAGTGTTTTACATCTGATAGAAATAACTGTGCAGTACCTAATTATAGGTTTTACTTGACGATAAAGATGAATATTGCAATATTATAGTACTGATACACTATCAGTAATGCAGTCACCTCTGGAATTTTCTAATTCATAAACTGTTACACAAAGAGTAGTGTTGCTGGTTGCTTTATTGTCTATGACTTTGTATAAAAGTGGGAATTGGTGGGATTCAGCTGTGATACTCCTGACAGGTAGAACTGACAGCTATTAATGTTTTTAAAAACAGAATGATTACATAATAAGGTGACCACGAATTTTTGAGGTTTTCTTAAGAAGTCTAACATCAGTTTGATTTGAAGATTAATAATCTGTGTACTTATAAACTTTATCTGTTGGACTACACAGTGAGCAAATGAACAGAAGTTAAATACTTTTTTTATAAACCTGACCATTAGTGTTGTGTCATGTGTTGTGGGAATTCCTTATGAAACGGAATGATTTGGAGGCATTTAAATTCCTGACAATTATTGCTTTAAGTAGCCAGATCTTTTCGAAACAAGTAGTCACCTTTGAACTTCTATGGAATTCAGCAGAGCCTTAGTATCTCTGAAATAATTGTGCCATAGGCTTTTGGTGCCTCGTTATAGGAAAATGCTACATCTTTAGCAAAATTACAGTGATGGAAAGATGATTTGTTAATTTAGAAACAAAAAACATTCACATCGTTGTCGTGTGAGTTGTTGTTTGTTTGGGTTATTTGTTAACTATTTTCAAGATTTTCCTGGAAGACTATTACATTATGAACACTGTTCTTTGTTTAACACCCTGAATTTTAATTAATTTTGAATAATTCAAGACAGCTTTCTTGCAATAAAATGGATGTGAACAACTTTCTAATACAAATGTGAAATTGAAATTATTTCCGTAAGTCTTTTCTCGCTGCCCGGATATTTTTCTCTATAAACAAATAATATGGTTCTTTCTAACGTAATTATAAAAGATAACTAAAAGATCTGTCTTGTTTGGTTTTTCTGTCTTTGCATTTCTCTTTGGTACAAAGCATACGAATTTGGAGGGGAAAAAAATACATGGGATCCTGTCCTTTTTTCTCAAACTATACATTCTTGGCAGCAATTACAGTGTCAGATTGGAAGGACTATAGGACAGGACCCCAAAAGTGGTTGCAAGATGGGGTCCTGTGTGTACTTTGAGGGAGCTGAAGATATGCATTAAGACCGCTTTTAACATTAA
>NW_009648550.1:1566635-1574576 GCF_000708025.1 Charadrius vociferus | reverse complement strand
TTTGGATCACTTAAACTTCATCACATGACAGTAGATTAAATCCTTTGTACCTTATTCACAAAAGTAATTTGCATTGAGTATTCATGTGGGAGTAAAGCAGGAAGGGTACAGCTTCAAAATAGAAGGAGGTTTTATTGCCTTTGTGTGATGTATTATTAAGAAAAAAGAACTGAAATCCCTTCAAAGCACTTTGTAGTGCTGCTTTTCTGCTAACTCCTGGTACCAGTTGTATTCTTAATACAACCACGGTGTTAATATGTTTATAGTGTCAGATAGGAAAGTGCAACACCTTTTAATCTGCAGTAGGAACAAAATCTGACTTAAGTTGTCGATTGTATTAAATAACCGTGTTTTGCGGGAGGCTTATGGATGTAGCAAATAGAGATTGGATTTTGAAAATATACAGGTACGATTTCTTTGAAGTGTATCACAAACTGAAGTAATCAGTTACCATATGACAAAAAATTACTTGTTTTAGACTCTTCTGAAGTATAACTCTTCTTTTTTCCTTCAGCCTCCTTGCTGTATCAGAACTCCCTTCTGCTGCGCACAGAACCAAGAAAGCATGACTGCAAAGTTAAAAAAGCAGCAATCTAATTGAGAGGGGAAGCTGCAGAATGCTGGACAAAGGAGGTGGAAAATGTATGTGAAGAGAGGAGATGGATAAGAGAGTAAGCAGTAAACGTGTGAATACTGAATGGTTTAGAGAAGGTAGCTCTGTAGGTAGCGCAGTCTATAACACAAGAACAAGAAAGCATCTCGTGAAGGGTGGCAAATCTAAAAGTTATCACATGCTGTACTTTTTCTTACTGCCTGTACATACGCTGCGGACCTCATTGCTACAGAACTGTTTAGAAAAAAAAATAGGATGTTTTAGCGGGTACTTCATGTGGGTAATACAAATATCAGGAGCCTGACAGTTAATGCCACCACCTTTTGGAATATAGATAAAATTTTGTACTCCGGGAATTAAAGCAATCTTTGATTTCTGGGGTCGGGATGAACCCATCGTGGTGGAGCAGGTTATCCAATGTATGTTTTCACTGTGCTTTTCAGCTGCTTTTGAAGTTGCTGGTCTTGGCTGCTGTCACGATGTTTGGCCTGAGGACTTTTTTTGCTTTATTATTGAAAATCTACATTTACGGTGTTAGGTGTACTACTAACAGTTTGATCAGGGTATCTCATAAAATAAGGGGCAGCATCGAAGAAACCATAAGGAAGCTTATTAGAAAAACAGCCAACTAATTGCTTGGGGCTGATCTCACTACCAAGTGGCTTCTGGTTGTTTACAGGAACAAAAGTATTTGAAAGATTTTTATAATTCACAGGTTGCTTTTTTTTTTTAAGTCATCAATCTTGCTTTATGGTGATAGAGTTGACTTTTTCAGCTGTTGGCCTGCAGTGGTGGGTTTGGTTTTGTTTGTCCTTTACATATGAAAACTGAAAGCTCGTAATGCCAAATAACTTCAAACAATATCTACACAAACTCAAGAAGTTGCTAAAGAATGATCAGCAGTTGGGCACCACCTTAGAACTTTTTAGACTAGAGATTAGAGAGAATTCTATATGGCAGTATATGCATTTTTTTTCTAAGTCATAGAGCCAGTCTGCCTTAGCCAAGGCTTCAACAAGATGAGGAGGGCAAGATGCAAGACAGACGATAGTCAAGAACAATCGGCGCCTAATAATTTTGTGGTATCTTGTGGTGTTTTGTGGTAGATGTGGTTTAGGTATATAATTTGTCACTTGTTAGGAAAGCTGTGAAAATTATCCCCCATATATTCTTCAGTACCCTTCCACCTGCAGCACAGGGAATAAAAAGGTAAAGGGATTTCTGAACGGCAAGGGTTGTGCTTACCTGCACCACTATCTCTTCACCTTCTTCCATGAGGTAGCAAAGCAGGGCCACAGAGAGCACCGCGAGATGTTTGTGATGAAAACGGCACGAAGGCAGACAGTGTAATATCTTAAAATATAGAACAGTCTTGCAGAGATTAAGGTGGAGTCCTATGGACAGTTTCTAGTTTTGCCTTCTGTTTTGAATGTGGGGGTTTTTTTTAATATTTTTTTAAGTATTTAAGAGGAGTGTTTTTGCACCAATGCTACAGGTGGATGGAGGATTACCTAGATGGTCCTGCCACTGACCGCTGGTAAGCAATTCTGCTCGTGCTGCACGTACCAGGAAATAAAGGTTCCAGCTCTCTCTTTCACCATTTAGCTGGCTGCCAGCGATTTAAAGAGCAGGAAAATAATTCTGTTTTCATGACAGTCGGTGTACCTGACTCTTCATGCTTGCTGAGGAAAGGTGGGTTTGCAGAGTGCAGAGACCTCTCCATAAATAGAGATGGTAGAGGAGGGTAAGTCCTACTCTGCATTTCATAATTTGCACTGGTGGAAAACTGGAGAAGTCAGCACTGTGGGACAAAGGGAGAGGAGGCAATTTCAAAGCGCTTCTGGGATTTGCGAGCACTGATTCTGTCCTGTGGCGCAATTGATGCGGATTTCTTTGATTTGAATAGCTCTTTGGTTATTGTCAACTTCAAGCACTGTGCTTCATGGATATACTAAGTTCAGTATCCTTAAGTTTAATCAGTATTGGCAAATTGACTTTAGAATGTCATTTGTTACGTGCTAATACATGCTGACACCAGGTCATTGTCAATTCCTATTTAAAATGGGTTTACATTTAGTATTAGAAAAATAATTCATTACAAAAGCTGTCCCTGAATCTTGGTTCCAGGAGTCAAACATACTACGTGCTGCAATGTGGGTTTTTTCCTTTTTACTAGGAAGCAGCACTGGGAGTGTGAAAACCATGTACTGCTCCAGCTGCATCTTTCCCTTTTCCAGAAGAGTTGTGTTTCCTTGTGTTTATCTTATACCTTATGTAGTATCTCCTTATGTTTATTTAATGTTTCCCCTTTTGGCATCAAATAGGATGGTATTAGTCTTATTTTGTCACAGCAGAGCTAATTCCTTTTCAGAGCGTGTGTTTCAAACGTGCTGTCCCTTATGTTGTATGTAGACATTCTGCGTTCCTGGGTCTGTGGTCTTCTCCTGGTAAGTCATTTAGGTTTGCTCTTATGAACGAGTCCAGATTGTGTGCTGTGCTAAATGATTTGTTCTCACCTGGTATTTATTTTCTGTCACGGTTTGTTGATTTTCCTTGAATGTGAAAACTAGATGAGCTGAATTTTTTTATTTTTTTCAAATACAAGAAATAAAATTATTAAGTGGCACTAGGTGATGACAAAGGCTATGCAGAGGTAGCACTGAATTAATTCAAAGTGGGTTAGTGTGATTTTTGTCAAGTGAAACTTTCCTAAGTCTAAATAACAATGTACAGAACTTTCTTGCTTATTTTTCAGAGGTTTATGATAACAGCATTTAAATAAAGCTCACACCTGTTATTTAACAGTAGACTGACACACCCAGCTGGCTCTTTTTTGATTGTCTGGTTGTATATGTTAATTTGTACTTACAAAAGATTTTAAAGTCTGATCTCTTCCAACAGTTACTTAAACTGAATCACGTAGCAGCGTGGGTTTGCAGTTGCATCTCTCAGATGGCTACATTAAGTAAGTCTTTAATCTTTTCTCACTAAACCACAAGAAAGAAGCTGTTACCTGTGTACTGTCATGGTTTGCGTTTTTTCTTACATGTAGAGAGTGTATGTTCCCATCTAAGGCTGTACTAGAACTGAGAATCTGGACTGAGAATCAGCCTTACCTTTGAGTGACATCGCTTTTCACTGCAGTAATCTCCCAAGGATGGTTAGGACCTGCAGTGTGACTTGAGCTGCTCTTCCTTTCAGGTGACATCTGCAGCATTTTAAGAAATGCTGGAAATAGCTGAAGAAAATCAAGCAGCTGGGAAGAAGAGGCTGTTTATCAGTGCTCATGTCTCAGCCCTTTGGATAACAGATTCTTTTATCAGATGGAATAACGCGCACGCTACAAACCCGTTAGTAACCTCTCCTGGGACTGATTCAAGACAAACCCCATTGCAACACAGCAGCCTTTGCAGAAGGTAAACACAGAAATGCTTTTATTTGACTGCAGACTTTCCAGGCATAATCTGTACACGTTCTTGTATCTCATTCCATCTCGTACATGTCCGGAGCGGATCCGTTTTCTGCTCTGACAAGTGGTTCGTTGGTTGTTTTTAAGACAGCTGCTAGCTGATGCCAGAACACTTTCCGTTTATGTTCCTCAGGGCTCCACTTTAAGTAGGTTTTTCTTTTCAGCAGTTTTCTGAGTTTGCTGAACTTCTGCGGCACGCTGTCGGGCGGGAGGTCTTCCAGCACAATCATGATGAGGGAATCCTGATTTTCATTCAGGACTCGGTGTTCAGCAAAATACAGTTCATACTGACACCAGCAGCTGTTTACAAAATTGGGAGAGAGAACAAAAAGGACTTTATGGCTGTTCTCTATGCAGTAAAAAATGTTACCAAGTACGGGATGCCCCGGTTTGAAATCCCTCTCATGGTAGCATATCTTGAATCCATCGGTTTCCAGTTTCTCCAGTAGATTCTCTTTCGTCCAGTTTGCATCTTGTTCACTATATGAAATGAAGGCATCAAAGGGCTTGTTTTCTGGCCTCTTCTCGTACTGCTTCCTCTTCGCCATACACCAGTACCAACCCATTCTCACGTACCACAGCCCATCAAACCTCCAGCATAAGCCTGTTAACACCAGAACAACCAGCATGGCAACGCAAGCTGTAATAGCCATCTGGATGCCCAGCGAGCAGTGCAGAAGCGTGAGGTTGCTGCTCTCCACCAACGAGCCCCTTCTGTCTGGTGGAAAGCTGCACCTGAGATTTCCTCTGCCATTTATCTGCAGATGGGGGTGGTGGATATAGACATTCACGAACCAGTACAAGTCACAGTTACAAAAAAAATGTTTACCTTGAGCAGTCAAAACACTCAAACTCGTTAACTGGCCAAAAGTGTCCTCCACGATGGTCGTAATGGCATTGTCACTAATGTCTAACTCAATCAGAGAAGCTGGGAGAGCACCACGCTGTAGAAAGGAGATCTTATTCCCTGATAAATTAAAATACTTCAGCATTGGAAGAGATTTCCCAAAGTGATCAGGGAGTTCTGAAATTAGGTTGTGACTACTGTCCAGATTAGTGAGGGTGGAAGGGCGGCTGCTGGGTTCCAGTCTGGTGATCAGGTTTCCAGAAACATTGAGATATTCGAGTCTCTCCAGGGCGTCAGTTAATGACAACATGTTCAGCTTATTTTTACTAAAATCACATTTTGTTAAAGTCAAAGGGAAATGCTCAGGATACATATCCGTAATTTTATTATTTTGAATATTAAATATTGTTAAGTTGGAGACAGATTTAAAACTAGGGGGTATTATTTTAATATCACTGTTGCTTATGTCGAGGTGCTGCAGGGAGATAGGTAAGTCAGGGAGCACAGAAATTCGGTTGCTGCTGAGATCCAAAAATAATAATTCTTTCATTGTGTCAGCAAACCACTCTGGCAGTTCTACAATGGAGCAGTTGGACATTTTCAGGTGTCTCACTTTCTTCGGAAGGCTTTCGATGGGTGTCCCAGCCTGGTTCCTGACAAATGAAATAGCATTAATATGTACGGTTCCGGAGGGAAGTTTTGGAACTGTGTTAGTGAGTTCCGGATGTACAGTATATATGAAGTGATTTCCTTGAACATACATGTTTTCTAAGTTAATCAGTTTTTTAGCAAAATTTTGGGGTATTTGACTTATGTTGGTGAAGGACAAATCGATTACCTTGATGGTTGAAGGGACACACAGCGTATCCAAGCTGTTTATGGGATTGTTGCTAATATTTAAAAACAAAAGCTTGCTGGATGGGAAGTTACAGAACGCTTCAACATCTAGAATGTTAATTGTTAATTTGTTGTGACTGGCATCGATGGACCACACATTTTTCATTGGCAAAAACAGGGTGAACAGCGACAGAAGATCCATTTCCAGGTCACTGTGACTAATGTTAAGCTCCAAAATACTGTCCAGCTGAGCTTGGCAGAGATCTGGATCCAGTTTTAACATCAGCTCATCCTCGGAGAGTTTGCTGTTTGACAGATCAAGTATCCCATTTATTGGTGCTGCGCAGAAATTAGGCCTTAATGTGGCTGCTGGAGGGACCGTTACGTTTTTCTCTGCTCTTCGAAGAAGATTTTCTGTACTTCGTCTGAGTCTTGGATTAACATTTTGCAGGACAGAGGGACCTCCGGAATGTGGCAGCTCCACAGTGGATGCAAAAGGCTCCAAAGCAGCCTCTGAGGATTTGTCAAAATACTTGTAAAGCTGCAAAGACCCTGAGGCTTTGCTCACAGGTGAGAGCTTCAGGTGGGGTGGAAGACCTGATACAAGAAGTTTCTTATCGTTAAATGATAAATTCACAGAAGTAAGGCTGAGCAGACTCTCAAACGCACCGGGTTCAATGTCCTTAATTTGATTGTAGGAAAGGTCTAAAACTTCCAGCGCCTCAAAACCTTCCAAGTCTCTCTTGGTTATTTTTTCAATTACATTATGTGAGAAATTGAGAGATCTTGCTGTTAGTGGAGCTTGTGCTTCTGATACAGAAGAGAGGTTTAAATAGGAGTAGTTATAAAATGGGAAGGTATAGGCTGTACGTGTTCTCCGAGTTAGGAATCCGTTTGCTCTACTGAATAAGAAAGAAATGAAGTAGAAATGAAGGCTTCCAATAAGGATCTTCATCCTGGAGAAAAGAAATGTAAAATACATCATTATAATATGCCCTATTTTAATGAATACCCTTAAAAAAATAATCCTAGTTTACTTGCAAGTATAGAAATTGTTTCATTAGTTGTATCTATGAATCCCTTTTTATCTTGATTAAAAAAATACATCTTGCTTCATTATTATTTTCAAGAGGCAATGATAAAAGATGGTATCGGAGAACGATTTGAGGGAGAGCACTATTCATTTCAGATCATTGTAGATAAAGTCTGAATTATTATTTTCTTTTTTTCCCCTCCATTCCTTTCCCCCCCCGCCCCCCCCTTCTTCTCCCCTAGGCAGGTAGCGAGCAGCCTTTGCAATAGCATCTTTCCATTGCATAATCTGAAATGCGCTTTCGTAAACGCTGCCTGGGACTTGGGTTTTACATATCTCATCCTGGCACCCAACCACCGGGTAAGTCTGACCCCTCCAAAACGTGTTCTGCCATTTAAGTGGCATGTTCAAGAGTAATGACTCGGGGAGCTCCATGGAACTGTGCAACCACGTATCTTCTTGTGATCCCATCCCCTTGGTGGTTTGCTCTCTGCCAAGAATTTACCAGTGACCCCATTTATTTAGCCTTGCCTGTCAGAGTAAGGAAAAGACTAAGTTTGCTTCGAAGTATGGTATCAGAGGCTTGTATGAGGCAGCCTGCACCAGGAGAGGTCACTGCCAGTGCATCATTCGTCTTTGGAGACTTCCCATTGCCTGGTAGCATCACTGCCCAGCTCCTCTCCTGCCCCGTGTCTGTCTGTCACCAGTTTCCTGACACCTACGGTCTATGTCTTGTGTTTATTACCTGAAAATGCAGGTGCAGACCTTCAGGTGAGCGACCTGGCATTACCGCAGTCCCCTTTGCCACCCACCAGATATGGACCATCAAATTTAACTGAAGAAAAGGGGCCCCAATGACTTCCCAGCTTTGTCCCCCGGACCCTCCGCTGCCGGCAGGACCCCACCTCCAGCCCCCCCCCCATCCTCCTGCCTTGCGCCCAGCGGGAATAACCTGCCGCCGCTGCGCCACAGGGGTAAGGAGCCCCCGGGCCGTTAAAAGCATTGCAGATTTAAGGCTGGAAGACAGCTAATAGCTCATTTGTGCCTCCGGCGACCTTCTCCGTCCCCCATACCCCTCTCTTACCTGCTCTCCTCGGCGCTGCTCCCCCACGACAGTACCCACTGCCGCCACCACCGCACAC
>NW_009648550.1:1562915-1566598 GCF_000708025.1 Charadrius vociferus | reverse complement strand
CCGGTACCCGCCCAGCCCCGTCGGGACCGGCAGCTTCTGCAGCCCTCCGTTCCCCTTCCCTGGGCTGGCCGAGCAGACTGCGCCAGAGATGCTTCTCCCCAGTGAAATCTGTAGTTTTCCCCATCGCACAGGTGCCAGCAGCGGCTCAGCCCCTTGCCCACGGGAAAGCCGAGGGTGGAAGTTTCTTGTTTTAACGCTTCGGTGCTGTGAGGGGTGTCATCCCATGGTATCTGCTGCCTTTGCTCCTACCTGAGCATCGCAGGGAAGGTCTGGAAGCACCAAGTGTGACTATGGGGTTGTAAAACTGATTTATTCCCGTGATGTGGTGTGTTGTGGGGTGTGTTTCCGAAGGTGGGGAGGTTTTCGTATTGGGCCCTCTTATGTGTGTGAGTACAAGGTCTTGCATGCCAGATGTGCTTCTGCAAAGTGAGCAATAATATCTTTTGCGCACTTTAACGAGGCGGGGAAAAAGTAACAAGAGGTTTTCTCCATGTTTGTAGTGCTGCCTTGAAAGATGCACTCTTTGTTTGCAGCTAGTTCGATTCAGGATACCAACAGAAGGGGAGTCAACAGATTGCACAAGGTGTAGAGCTCTGTCGTCTGCTCTGCTTTTTCCGCTATTGATGGTTTTTTTCCACTCTTTTGTAACTGCCAGTGACTGGAAACTCCTGCGGCAGCCCAGAGGCTCCCCTGTCCGGTCATGGGGGGCTGGAAAACCCCAAGGTTGTTTGTGCTCCCTTTCTAGTCTGACCAGGCACTTTCCTGCTCCCGCAGGTTCTGGGAATTGCCCTGAAGTCATCCATTCTTCAGACAGATCCTAACTTGCTCTAGTAGAAGAGACAGGAAATTAAGAGCATTTTGGACATGTCAGGAAAGATTCTTGCTCCTGCTTTCAACTTGGGGTGACCCCATGTCGACAGCCATTTCTCCCCGATGAGTCTTCCTTCATCTAAATACAGCTGTGCTGCTCTTGAAACTCAGTCTGTAGTTCACTTTTTGGCAAGATGGAGCAGCTATATTCTAGCACAGAGCCCATCCAACCACATCTCTCTGGCTGGTCGTGAGGGTAAATGATGGTTAGTAGTGGTAAAGTGAAAAAGAATATTTTTTGGTACAGGAGTGGTTATTCTACCAACATGCTGTGCTGGCTTTACCCTAACTTTGTTCATCTAGCACGCGTTCTGTGTGTTCATTTATTATCTCTTTTTTTTTTTTTTTTTTTTGGAAGGCAACCTCTTATTTTGGGGATTGTGGAGGAAGAGCAGCACATGAGAGAGGTCTTCGTGAGCGAGCAGGCAAAGTACACACGACGTGGCTGAAAACAGCACCAAAAGGCAGGGTCGTGGTTCCCCACGAGGACTCAATAAAGAGATTTCATTCCTAAAACAGGTCATCTTCCATTTGTTCGCTGTCTCTCTGCAGGGGATACGGTTTATTTTTTGTGCTGGAAATGTAATTTAAAGGAAGAGAGCTGAACCTGTGCCAGACCTGCTCAAATCCAGAGAGAATGAGCACCAGTCTTCAGCAGACCAGGCCTCAAAGGAGCTTCTCTTATTAAGGTGGGCTTAGACTTGGGTGCTGGGTGAAAAACTGTAAGTCAGATCTGTGTGGCTGTACGAATAAGTTATTTATGACCTGGGAATGCACTTGTCTGCCTCTGTGCAGGGAGAGGGAATAATACCCCGCATTTCTTTACCACTTGAGAAAATCTTTCCAAGACCGATCATCTTATTTCACCCCTTCAGCTAAGGGAAACTTCCCAGGGACCGTCTCGCCTCGCACATTGAGCCACTGACTCCTCTCAGCCGTGTCTATCAGCTGTGCAGATGTCTTACTGAAATATTCTCTCTGCTTTTTCACCAGTCTTGCAGCTAATTAATAATTTGTGAGTTTAAATGACAATTAAAAATGAGGTCTAGAATGAATCCCTGTTGTCTGTAGTCTAACGGCTGCTGTACTTGAGGAGAGTCTGTGAGTGGAAATGCAAATAAAGACATAGCAATAATGACATGACTCTTATCTGTAGAAAATTCTAATTTAATTTCCTGATATTCAGTCAGCAGGTCTTGGCAAGGAGTGGGCTCTGCCATTCTTACACGGGTTTGGGTTGTGTAGGAGGAGCCCACAAGTGAGTTTTAAGCATTCCCGTGCAGGTAAGTTGGGGATTTCTTAAGCGCTCATTACTGATGTTTGTACTTTCTCTGTGGATAAATCCTGTGCTGTGGGACCCAAACCAGCTCCTTCTTTGAACTCTTCTCACAGCAGTAAATATCTTAGTTCAGTGGCATGTTTCCCTTTCCCAAATCTACTTTCCTTTGATGTAATTTCCTTTGACTAATTGCAGATGATATCACTACCATTGCTGCAAATTTGCTGTCTGCCATTCACATTGTTTTCCACATTGCTGATTCTTAAATGAGCAGGGAAACAGCTACACCTCCCAGGCGGAGGAGCAAACCTGCATAATATCTCGGGCATAAACCTAAGCAAACCAGTACAGAAACCTGCAGCCCTCCAGTTCTGCTCTGTGCTTTCCACGTGCCAGAAGAGTCTTGTTTTTCCCCGGTTTTGGTACTGACAGGTTCCTGCACCCCAGGGCTTGTCTGGGAGAGGGTTGAAGCTGCAAGTTACTCTCAATTGCACATTTCTTCTAGATTCAAATGTGTTAGAACATACAATTATGTTTGATTATTACTAGCAGTATCAACTCAGGGTCTGTTGTACCCTTTTGGGTGTTTTGCGTGCATCTTTCCTGCTCCCCTCACCCCCGCCTTGGTGGTTCTCTCCCAAATCGGCTGTTGGTCACGGAGAGATGGGAGAGGGTGGAAGAGAAAAGCATGTTCTTTATCTTTGTGGATTTGTGTGCTTGTGTGTAGTACAGACGCAGGGTAGGAACATCTGTGAGCATGTTGCTTCCTGTGCAAGAGGAAGTAGAGGCTGAGGAATATGGAGAACTGGGTGCAGACTTTATGGGTTTGGCAACAGCGTGGTTTGCTCATAAAATGGCAAAAATTGGCATTAGTGGCGCACTGAGGTGCTGTGGCTGCTTTGTCAAAGTTTATGCTTCCCCGTCATGCTGGGGACTTCCCTCCTCTGCAGGGAAGTGAAATTCTTTACATTCTGCAAAATAACTATTCTTATCTTTTCATCTGGTCTAATTACCGCAGCTGAGGGCTTTGGCATGTTGTGGTTTCTCTTCCCTTTATTACGACCTTGCATGATGGATGCTGAGGAAGACTGACTCCGTCCCAACCCATGCCGCCTGTCTGCGTTCTGCAGTGGGGCACCATGGCACATACGTCCACATCAAACCTGGGGCTTGGGCGCTCAGCCCAGCACCAAGCCTGTGTCTGTCCTGCCTTTCCTAAGAGCAGCCAGGTAGATATGGGGCAGCCTCAGTTCAGATCAAACTACCATGAGGGATTGCACAAATCTAACACTTCCAACTACTGCCACAGCCTTAATGTTCTGTTCAATATATTAATCATGTTCTGTTCAGTATATTCATCAATATGAATTGATGGCAGGTTTAGAATTAAACATTAGGAAAAAATTTTTCACTGTGAGGGTGGTAAGGCAGGAGGAACAGGTTGCCCAGGGAAGCTGTGGATGCCCCATCCCTGGAGGTGTTCAAGGCCAGGCTGGATGTGACCTTGGGCAACCTGGTCTAGTGGGAGGTGTCC
>NW_009648550.1:1547057-1562067 GCF_000708025.1 Charadrius vociferus | reverse complement strand
GGGGGTTGGACTAGATGATCTCCAGAGGTCCCTTCCAACCCTGACCATTCTGTGATTCTGCATGAGAGGATTCATCCAGCCCATTTCAAAGACAGCTTAGGGAAGTGAAGGACAAATATGTCTATTTTTTCTTACTGTATGTTGACTTAGGATGCATCTTCGCTGCTGTGGACCTGAGCGAGTGACACCTGTGTCAGTGTCCAGAACTCAGATTACAGCAGCCACGGGGTAACAGTGCAGCTGGAGGAGCTGCTGCTGAAATGCTCATCAGAAGCTGGGTAGGTAGCGAGGTGGGGAGCCCTTCCTAAAGCTTTGCAGATTGTGCAACCAGTTGCTTGTGTGTGGCCAAAGACAAACTTTGGTCAATACAGGGCCCAGATTCACACCAGATGGTTAATGAGATTGGTCCAGTTGACTTTGCACAAGTAAAAGAACTTTAGGGAAACTAAGTTAAAGATCTGAAGTCAGGAGAACACTTCTTTTAATGTTTTCTCTTTTCTAAAAGCTACTGGCTCAATACAGGATTAAAACTTAACTAAGCAAAGTGTTACTTATGTAACGCTTCACAAGAAGATTGGGGGGAAAAAAATCTGGGTAGAAGTCTCTCTTCCCCCTTTTTCAGTTTCCTCTGTCACGTTGCTAAGCCATCAGAAAGAAGGATGTGATCATGAACAATGACTGATTTTAAAGGCTGTATCATCCTGCTGCTGCTGTTTTGGTGTTCTGCTCTATGAGACAATAAAATGGTTCTTACATTGCAACAGTCTAACACTTTAACTTGGTATTTTAGGTGGTATTCAATGAGTCATATGCCAAATGGTTGGTGGATTTCCGTTTGACAGAGTTATGAAATTCCTACACCTTGCACAATAGCTTTAGAAAAGAGGAAACTTGGTGGGCTTACATTGCATTATCAAGATACTGAACGTACACCGTTGCTGCAGACCGCAATGCTGCCCGGCTTTTGCCCCTTCCAGCACACGCATTGTTACAGACCCTACACAATGCCCTCAGGCTCAGACTAAAAGTTCATGTGCCTGTACCAAAAAAAAAAAAACCATCATATTTGTGGGGTAGGTATGCTACCAGAAAACAGCCCTCCAGCCTGGTATTGTCCAGGAAGAGGCAGGTGCATGTACCGAGTCTTTGTTACTGAAAAGGAAACCACTGAAGCACACACACAACACGGCGTGGCTGAATACAGACAAGCGGGAGGCCAGAGGTCTAGCCAATATTGACCACTCTGCCACAAAAAATGCTGACTGTAGATCACCAGTATCACACCCTAGCGTCCTTAGAAGCAAAACAGCAAATCTGACTGCTGTCAGTAAGAATGATCAGCAAACTAAATATATTAACATGTACCTTACAGTTTTCATATAAAAAAAATCCAAAACAAGAACAACAAAACCACAAACCAAAAAAATCCCCAGTCCTGGAAAGCAGCCCAGGCTGGGAGAAGAAATAACAGTTGAAGGAAGGAAAGTAAGAGGAGGGAGGATTGTGATACTAATACAGTTCCAAGCAATCAAACTGAGGTAACATTTGTGTTTGGACAAAGTAAGTTACAGCAGTAGAACAATTGTTAGTATTGTAGTGGCTGCTGAGCAAGAAGCGTTGGTTCACTTTTTCATTCTGTTGGCAGGTAAACTCCTCACTGGAAGCTGAACCTGGTTTATTTTGCCTTTTTAAAGTTGATAATTTATACCTTAATGATGACGATGATGACTGCAGAACGTGTCAAACACAAGTCAAAGAGGAAGTGCAAGACAAGATTTTAATCATTAAAAGTTTATCAATAACCTCTTATATACACATAGTTATACACAAAGTGGTTCACAAGTCCCTCATTGTATCGATTTCCGCTGGTGAGGTTGGTTGGCTGAAAGCTTCTCTCTGCCTCTGTCATCTCACAGACGGGATGTTAATGTGGAAAACGCCAGCGGGGTTGTTGACAGGTATGGCTTGCTTCACAGGCTTTAGCTGGGCACTGAAAGGAGCCCGTATTCATCTGCTGTATCCAGAATTTTACAGATGACTGGAGACTCCACCTTGAACATAAGAGATTATTTTTAAAGACTGTGAAATCATCGATAGACTTTTACAAGAGATTGCAAGAGGGATCGTGAGATTAATGACAACACATTGCACGAGGCACAGTATTTGAGCAGCACTTTGTAAAATTTAGTAAGTGCTTTTTACTTTTGGGTATGACCTCTGTAGCTTATTAACAATGTGACTACCATAATTAATAATGATCCTCCTTTCTCTAAGCAAATGCAATTGCACAATAAGCCATGCTTGGTTAGCAGCTACGTGGATGGGCTAAAATACACTACAGGAATCTTTTGTGACAAGTCCCTGGAAGGAAACATGCACCTGGAGATTTCCTCTACTGGGTGGCACCTGACCTTAGGGAATTCAAGTATGTCTCTACATACCCCAAGGATGTATTGGCAAGAATGTGGCTCTAGCATGTATATGGTCACAGCATGAGGGGAATCAGATTCTTTACATCTGAAAACGGAAGAGAAATTTTGTCATGTTTAGCATGTAATAAGCACAAAAGTAAAACGTATTTCCATAGTATCTGTAGTGTTTTTACTAAGCTAACAGGAATTGTTTACTAGAAAAGTTAACTTACTTCAATTTCACAGTCACCTGCCTTGGCTTGTCTGTTAAGTCGCAAACATCTCCATTTCCATAGAAGTGAGACACCATCCTGCCATGAAAGATTGGAATGAAAAAGTTTGGCAATATTGAACACAATGTTTAAGAACACAGCTAACTTGTATGGCACAGCATCTCATTGTTCTTCAAATATTTAACTCTAATATACAAAACAAAGAAGTAACATGCTGTGTTTCAGTTATTGCAGAAGCAAGTAGTTCTTCTCTAGTGGAAGATTCTTTCTCTGCATTGTATCCAGAGTTGAATTCCCTCTTCTGATGTTGCACGTTGATTAGGGAAAGTATAAACATAAAATCTATACATACTGCTCTCGACAGTTTATTGTATCTGTTTGTAAACTGCAGAAGTGGGCCCTGGCATTTATTCTTTGCTATCCCAAGTATGAGACCAATTCAGCAACAGAGAGGCAGAGCAGTAATCGTGGTGACTGTCAGCGTACCTGACTGTCTGCGTGCCGTCTTCTCGCAGGTAGTAGGTTCTAGCAGCATTCTTCCTGGACCATTCAATGTGTTCCTCCTTGCTCCAGGTACCCACAACCACAGAAGTTTTGCCACTTTCCTTATCCTATAAAAGGAAAAGCTGATAATTACATCTTGTATTAAACGATTAGCAGTGAGAATATCTTAATGATGTGTAGAAGATCATTGCTAAAGCAAATTTGCTGCTGTCAACATAACAGGTTCTTGCATTTGGGACAAACTATGACTGACCTTGTATTAGGGTCAAGAGTCAAGTCAGTGGTCTCTTCAGAACAGCCACTCAGGCTGTGTGACCCGATAAGAGTGTTTCAATGACCAGAAAAGTATTCCCACAAACACACCCACATTTTTTTCAGCTTTGATTATCACTGTGCTCTATCTGACGTGGTACCTACATCCCCCTGCATAAACTTAGGCAGCACACGGAGGATTCCTTTTCTGAAATCCAACTTCTTAAACCCAAGATATTGATCAGCCAAGAAAAGGATGCTGCTTTTTTCAAATTGTAGACAGATTCTCTAACCCTTTTCCCCCCCAGCTACAGCCATCTAGTGGCAGAACATAAAACTATTTAAACATACCTCGTGATACTGATGAACATATTTGCCATAGCAGAATTCATACTTCCACCAACCAACACCCTAGGGAGAGGTACAATCTCAGCATTAAAACCAAACACAAACCCCAAACAAACAAAAAAACCCAAAACAACCACATACATTTCCCTCCAGACCCTAAACCACTGGCAATTTTAGCTGTAAAACTCCATATTTTTTAATTAGATATGTTAATTCAAGGTTTGCACTGAGAGAGAATCTCTTATTAGACTAACTGACATAGGCAAGGGATGGAATTAATGAGTTTAAGCAAAGACTCTTTGAAGAGCTGCATAGGACTAAATTCCTTAAACTATTTGTATACTATTTGCATGTTTTAAAGAAATACTTTCCTCTTTCAGAGACAGGGAATGTGTATAAGAATGCAACTATCGGAGTTCATTGAAAAACTAAACAAATACATAAACCAGTATGTGCAATTGAGGAGTAGCTACTCTATTATGCATAGCTTTATTTCTCACCCCATGGAAGCAGTAGGAACCACTAAGAAATTCCTTTATAAGTTGGTCATCAGTCAACTTGGAGATGTGGGTTGTTCCCACAGTTAATAGTTGATGGCTTCCAACAGCAACAGGCTTATGAATGGAAGAAAATTTCTCTTCTTTTGTTGAATGCATTTCTTCCTGAAATTAAAGTACATAGAAATAACACCCATTTAGATTTTATATGTCCCTTGCAAAGCCTTATAAGTTATAGGAAGTTACTTAATACTAGGTGAAGTAGGCTGTAGGAAAAAGTATGAAAACATTTTGTCATTGTTTCCACTGTCTTCAGCATAGCTGAAAAAAAAAAAAAGATCAGAAGTCAAAAACTTAGCATGTTTGTAAACTGTAGGCTACAAAGGCTACACAAGTTTTAGATTAGTAGCCCAAACTTACTCACTTTGTTTTCCTTCCAAATAAGGCAAGTTACAGATGATTTCAACAAGCTTAAAGATTATCTGAAAGACTGACACAGCCTTAGAAAGTTGGGTAAGAGAACTTACTCCAAAGAACTGAAAATTGTACGTGTTACAACATCAAATATAAATGTTTTTCTATTTAAAATTAAACAAATCCTACCTCCTTAACCCTTCTAAAAGGCATCTTCATCATTTCTTGCTGTTTCTCCAGCTGTTCCAGATTATGGGGTTTAAGTGGGGATCCTGGCAGAGACTGGCAAAAGATGTCATTCACAGGGGAAGCCCTGAACCTGTCCAAACGAGTTAGCAATACATCACTTATTACGCCTTGAAGACATACTTTTTTGCTGTAAGTTTCTGACTGAGCTAGGCTGAGGCATGTATTTTTTTTTTCTTCTACTTGCACCATCTCAGCCAAAGTTACACTGTTCTTACAACTGATGTAAATGTGCTTTTTGCCCAGTGTAGTCTCACTATGTCACACTCTGACAACTGGCAATGCAATTTGACCCCTCTTTGTCAAAAGGAAAAAGCTGCATATTAAAAGGCAAACTGCGTTGTACGCATACCATGTACCATTGTACGCGTGTCATAGCTCCACAAAACACTCTCAGAAGCTAGGAAACTGCAAAGGTTAAACTTGATCGATGCAGTTCCTATATAATTAAAAGAATACATTCTTCTATTCATGTATAGCTTTTCATACTGCATATATACCCTTTATCACCTCTCTTCATGAGCTATGTCTACAAAATGCAGCTTATTTCAGGAAAGAAAAAGCAAACAGATGAAGCAGAGTTAACATAGTTTGCTCCTTAGTTTACATAAATGAAGGCCTCATTAAAACACCAAATATGCCTCAACAGAAAATAGTAAAATAAAGCTGACATCAAAATGAAGATCATACTGACAAATGAAGCATTTGTTCAGTTTCCATTGCTCGTCTCATTGAAAAGGTCCTCTTTAGAGAAATCTTATTTACAAAACAAACATGCAGATACTGCTTCAGAGGCCAGGTGCCTCTTTGTGATGTCCTCCTAGGAGGAGTCTGTAATGCACAGCAGCAGTTGTATGATCATCACCACTGGAGTTAATAGAATCTGAATGTTTCCCAAATCTTAACTGCACTCTAGATTAAATAAGCCCTGTACCAAAGCAGCTTAGTTTTATCTGACTTTTATTTAAACAACATTAAGACTAATAGTTGCAGTAAACAAATATTACTTTTCACTGCCTTCCTCCCTGTCCCCAATTCCCACCAATTTAAAAAAAAAAGTCAAACTGTACCCAAACAATAACTAGAACTAATGGATATACTTTTGCTAAGTTAATGCGAAGTTCATTATTGGAGAAGACAATGGATGTAGAGAGAAAGCACTGGTGGCTGAAGTACTGCCCAGTGCTGTTTCAGGACCACGAGAGGAAAAGTGCATTTAACTTAAAATGGGGTTTGTTTGTCGTTACCTCCGCTGACACTGAACAGCTTTTCCAGCCTGCGATCTCCACCTACCTTTATTTACTAAGATAACGTAAGTGGAAGAATAAAGATCTTGCATGTTTATTTTAAGTATTTCCTGCTAGTGGCCGTGAAGCCTTCCGTGCTTTCCCTTTGGAAGGAGGTAGCAGCTCAAGATTTTATTCTTATCAAAGGATAGAACACTTTGCCTGTGCACTTTCTGTTTTTCTACTGCTACAGAGGCTTAAAAGACTCATATAGTAAACAGATAATAGTACAAGAGATAAGTGCAAGAGATAACATAGTATTACCAAGCCCATCTACATGAGAAAATTTAGAATTGGTACTAAATACTGAACAATAGCATAACTTATTTACTCCAACTGACAAGTGTTTATAAAATGCACAATTGAGGATTTTGTCCTTTAGACTTTGTTGCCTATTTCGGAACAGTGATTAAATACTAACTTGTTCTGATGTCTGTGTGCATGGGAAATTCAGAACTCCTGTCTATTATTTCCCCCCTTCACTTGTATGTCATGTACACTTTGCAATTCTGTTTACATCTCTTGAAAGGTCAAAATTCTGTATTACTGAAATTAAGGGTCACGCATCCCTTAGATGCACGGTACAATTCGGGGTGGGGGGGAAGAATCCTAAACACAATTTCATTTTTTTGGAAAATAACACTGATATTGTGAATTCTTCATATGAAAATTACTTACACAGCTGAAGGTAAGGCAACAAAGCAGACAGACAGGAGCTCCTTAAGTTGGGAGTATTGCTAAAATAAATGTTAAGGTCATGGCTGAAGACCATACTTTTGTTTTCTGAAATTAGAGAAGCTGAAGTCACACATATAATGCACATATGCAATCTGCAGTCTTTGAATACCATGAAGATGATCCCCCAAGACTTAAAAATGATAAACTAAGAGGAGACAGGGTGTTCTTAATCTGCCTGCAGCCTTAATGTCCTAGTTTGTGTTTCTCCAGAATGCCAGGGCTAGAAACTTACCTGTTGAAAATCAAGTTATACTTCCCATCTGCTTCTCATATGGGATCAATCACTAGAGACTTACAACATGAAAATATTGTGCAACTTAACACGAAAACTTAAGACATGGCAAAACTGCACATGCCAAAGTAAGTACATACAAGTGTCACAGCTCTGTACCAGAAACCACAATTGGATATATGACTCATAGAAACACAAACACACATGAAAACTGATAAAAATTTCAAGTAATCATGTTAGCCAAAATTTGAGTACCGTACCTATATTTAGGATGGTTGCATAACAGAGGCGTCAATATAACCACTTCATATTCGCAGGTTGTAACTTCTGCTACTGAAAGAATCTCATGTTTAGCTTCTGGATGACAGATGTACATCACTGTACTTGATCTGGGTAGGTTTTGTCTCAAGCTACAAGGTGTGCCATTTCCCATTTCTACAGGATAGTATGGGGTCATCTGCCCTTCTATATTTTTTGTAGGTATCTAGGTGAAAGAAAGTAAAAGTTAAGAATAACAGTAAAGCTCCTTTGACTCTTCTGAAAGAAAAAACACTTATTACTTTGTACAGAGCCAGCATTACTGGATTAAAACCAGCCCCTGTGTAGTTACTTGGTGTTTCTGCAACATCCAAACATATTCTGGTTTATCACCTCCAGCACAGCACTGCACAAACGCACTGAGCCACACGAGGTCTGATGACAAAGCCCAGCTGTATTTGACTGCAAAAACAGCTGCTGTCTCTGCACAGGCTGCCTGGTATTTCAGTTTGAAGAAAGTTTGCCAGCTGAGTGCAGTGTTTTGGAAAAGCACCGAGTCAGCTGTGTTCACCTTGAAGTCTAGGAGATAGAGAGATGCAAGTAGCTCTGCCAGACTCAGCTCAGGTCTGGCCAGGCACATTACCTTCATTTCAGTGCCGCGAAGAATCTAAAAATGCCCCTGCAAAGTTCTCCCACGACCTGCACTACACCTCTCAGCATACCCAGCCTGGGTTGCTCCTTATTCGGAGTATCCCACACCACCTGTTATTGTGGCTAACAAAGTTAATGATGTATACAAAGTGAATCCCACTTTTGTACACACTTTAGGTGAGCTCTCTTCAGACTTGTTCCTTCATGTGCTTCATCCAGCTTCCACTTTAATAAATTAATTCCCCAATCTGGTAAAAGTCCCTCTCCTGGCTCCTATCTTGGAAGCAGGTAAAGTTCCTGGGTATCAAAAGCTGTTTGTGCAAAAGCCATGCTGGAACTCACAAACTAGACCTTTTTCTGCCTATGTTGCTTACGCTAGTAAAGGGGTTTGGTGCACAACAAATCAGGCTCTGTGCTAGAAGGCAGTGGTGCCTTCTGTGGTCAGGACACTAACTCGGGGACCTGAGATCCTTCTGTATCTCACCTGCTTTGGTTTTCAGACCATGTTACCCTGTCACAGGCCACTGACTCCTCCTGAAAACTGTTCCATCACGAATGAAGTGATGAGACATTCATGAGGTTAAAGAATGAACATGCTGGCAGCTTGGGCGCTCCTTGGCTTCCAGTCACTTATCCACTCTATACTTCAATATTCAGTCAAAGGTGGGAAACGAAGATATATTTTGTTGTGCACAAAAGAGCTGACAAAAAGGGTACCAGTGCCTTCCCCTTCTATCTTTCTGAAAGAAACAAGTGATTTTTCCTTAAAAATTGAAAAATAATGCCTACGTATTTCATTGAATGTAACTATTTGAGAAATCTAAACAGAGATAGCTGTTGTCTGCACACAACTGAAGGCACCCCAGTAGCACTTAAGATAAATCTCTAGTCACAGCAGTTATTGGTTACTTTAAGCACCACCCAGCTGTGTTACACATTCTTTCCCTTTCATGACTAGAGATTCCACCCAAATTGCAAGTCTAAATTCTTTATGGACTGAAACCAAGACAGTGTGCGTACACCATAAATGCTGTCAAAAAAAAAAAAGTCAGTTAAAAGACTCTGAAATTAAAAAAAAAAAAAAGTCACGCTACAAAGAACCTAGTTTTCTTTCATTTCAAAAAGGTGTAACGGCCACTGCCACTAGATTGGGCCACATTCTGACTTGGGTCTGCTTCCCCAACTACCTCCCAAGCACATCTATTTTCTGAGATCCACTGCAGAAGAACCACTCTGTGCTATGTAAATCAGCATTACAAAGAACACGTAGACAAAAATTTCATTTCAGAATTAAAATGAAGGGTAACTGGAAATAAGGTAGGTGCGTGTCTGTTCACAGGTCAAATATGCTATTGCCAATTCCAAACTCCAACATTCAAGCACTTCCATTGTTTTGCTATAAAGTTATAACTCAGAATTGAGTTTTGGGACCTAAACAAACAGAAAAGCTCTCTAATGGAAAAGGGAAGCACAGAGTTTTATGGGATGGGTCATCAATTCTTGTAGGGATTTTGTGCTGTAGGATTTTGTTAAGCATTTCTCCCCAACCCAAAAATACACAAAAGTGTCGCTAAGGGAACTGGGATCTCTGATGTAGCTGGAAAAATAACCATTGCTAGAACATAATGTGACTTTGTGGTTATGTGTATTGTCTTCATAGGAGAGGAGTACAGAATTCATCTTGATTAAGATTAGCGTTAACTAATGTAAATACGTAGAAGGGCAAGAAATTTGACTAGCTAGACTAAATAAGCTTTCTGAGCTGGGACTGATAATCAAAAGCAAGAAGAGTGCAGCTCAGGAAGAAAGCTTCATTTTTTGATAGTCATTTTGGTAGGGAACTAATTACATAATCTCATCATATATAAATTGCCTCCACTATTGACGGCAAAAGTTAAAACAGATGTTTTTCACTTGCCTCTTTTGCACTTTCTTTTGGATTTTCCTTCTCTTCTTGATCTAGGGAATAATTAAGAATGAGGTAAGCATAAAGTCTGTGAACTTGAAATAAAATGAAATTATATACAGAGAAGTTTGTATGTTTTGTGTATTTGCTAGTATTTTCGGTATAAACTGCAAAGAGTCAATTTCATGAACTTGCAGGTGCAAAAGAGGAAAGGCAGGCAATAAACAGTGATCTGGGGTCCAGAGCAAACAGAACAAAGTATGAGTTAGTATCGTCTTAAAATAAATTGGAGTTTGTAGGACAGGTCAAATCCAGCCCTAGCACCACAGGAAGGCCCTCAGGGCAGAAGAACATGTCGCTACTGCTGTTCTTCGAGAGATAGCTGACTACATTTTTCAAAGCGAGTGAATTACAGCCTGGGACAGTAAACAGGCAAGTACTTCAGCCCACCCACTAGCCAGCCTCAGAGGGTACACCTGTTGTAGGAAGAAGTGAGGCCAGAGTGCATGCCACACTACTGATCATGCGAGTAAACATCACTATGGGCCAGGGGTTGCAGGCTGACACAGGTGAGAGCTATCCTTTGCCTTCCCAACTGCTTCGGGAGAAAGTCTGGACTCCACTCAGAATTCAGTGAGCGAAAGGCCACTTTGCTTTGCTGTCACCCATTGAGCTGTGCCAAGTTTACTGTATCACACTTGAGAAACCATCTACGTTATTTTTTAAGAGAAATAGAGTGAAGTGCTGTATAGGAAGCATAGAAAGAATACGGTCTGCCACCTAAGCGGAAAGGACAGAAGGTCAACATCCTAAAAGAGTCAGATATGATGACTTCAAGATGATCACATGTAACTTCAGCATCTATCCCCACAAAAGAATTGGTAACTCAAATTAAACATTTTGTTTTCTGTACAGCAGCATCTGGGGAGAATTAGGCATCTCTGCACAGGACTGATGACAGCACAAACAAGCACTGTAACTCACTAATAAAGAAATGCCAAACAATGCAGTTTCTGAAGCTGTGTTTCTTTTCAGGACTAAGATACCTAACTGCAGGCTACAGGTAGGAATTCAAAGGAATGCGATTAATAGTGCTACATCCCCTCCAAGACTGAGGTGTTCAAGTTAATCACTTTCAGGAAGTGAAAAATGGTGGTACCCACCTTTTACATACTAGCCTAGAATTAAAAAAAAAAACCAAACACCCAAACAACTAGATTATTGTTTTTCTATTCTTTCTATTAACTCTGATGAATGAACACTTAAGTCTGCGGATTTTAGGACTTCTTTGGAATAATATACTGCCAGAGTGCTCACTCAGGGAAGCAGATTTTGGCAGGTACAGAATTTCCAGCATCTACAATAATTTACGGGCAAAAAAAATTGAAGTTCTCAGAAAATTAGTTACTCTAAATTGCAGTTTGAGTTTGGGGCTCAGCTACCTAATTTCCACCAAAGTCCTGCTTTAGGCACTTCAGTATTTCTGAAGATCTGCGCCAGGATCCCTAAAAAAGACTCTCGAACAGTTCCAAGGATCAAATCTACCTAGAAAGGCTATAAATGTTTGGGTTTGCAGACTACATTTCATAGCAGAGAATAACAGAGTCCAAGATGTGCTACACACTCTGCCCTCTGCTCACAGTTTGAAAGCCTCTTCTCTCAACCCAGAGAAGAGTGGCAACAGGCTACATCATCGAAGTCCGGTCTGGCATATATTGGTTCTATTTCTTATACTGTATGTTTTCTTCCCTGACACTAATTCATTATGCTAGATTAGTTACTCTACTCAGTTAGACAGCACGGCAAAATTGACAGGATGGATGCAATGTAAGATGCTGAAAAGGAATTAATTGAAAACCATACATCTTGTAAAGAAAAAGTAATCTACAAAATTCTATTCTATTACACCGGGTATCATTTTCTACAGCGTATTTCTCAGACAGTAATAAATAAAACCCAAATAATTAAATTAGCATCAGCAAAATAAAATAATCTAAGACAAACCTGGTTCTGATAATGGGTTCTTTATCATCATATTCCCCAGATAGTATTCTTGGATGTTAATTTTCTACAATCAAAAGAAGTTAAAACAAATTTCAGTTACCTTTTTCCATACTTTTTCAAGTGTACAGAAATTCAAGTCTTCTACAGCAGTTAAGCATGAACGTGCCAGTGGAAAAGGGGGTTGAGACTACTAAATTGTAAGAAGCCTACCTGTCCTGTTTCCTTCTCCTCATGATATTGACGGATGTGTTTTCCGTGGCAGACCTCATAAGTCCAGTAAGATTCGATCTTAAAAATAATAATAATAAAAAAATAAATACCTGTTTAAATACATTACAGCCCCCACCCTTACCAATTCCCCCAAAATTTTGGCTTTTGCAGCAGTAAAACACAGCCCAAGCAGGTGGGCTTGGGCACCCTCAGGACCAATAGCACAGTGAATGGTCTCAGTGTTACCCAAGCATTTTCACGATGTTCCAAATACACACAACAGGAAGTTTTCTTAACTTTCATACAGATAAAACAAAGGGAAAAAAAAAAAAACAAATAAGTTGTAAAGACTAAATTTGCCCCCACACCACTGAGGCTAAGCTGTAGTGACTCAGCACAGACCGGTTTTGGCAACTGCTGTAGATAGGGGCTGTTTACCAATTGTGCTTGACTCACTCTTCCTTCCTCAAGGACTCGTGTGGGATGTTGCATAGGTGTAATACTTGGCCACTTTCGCGCTCTCTGGTTCTCATTACCAGCTTGTTTGGTATTAGGCTTGTTCTTGTAATGCAAGACATGAATCTTTTAACTGGGACTACAGTTGATGAAAAACTGGAAAACTTTCAGAATATCTAGAAGTATGTTTGTTTTGGTCTTCTAACACTTTTTGAGAAATGCTTTTCATTAGACTGTCACACATTATGACTTGACTCCTGGAAGTAAATATTTTAAATCCACATTTTTAAATTGCTACTATAGTAACCCAATTTATTTGAATCCAGACATCTTCGATTATAAAGAACTTTATCAGCAATATTAAGATACGGTCACAAAGTTGTAGAGATCTCATTTTGGACTGACTTAGTGCCTGAAGTCTGGGACATATTTATACAAACAGTTTATTATACTAAACCTTGAAATGGACTAGATTGTAAACTTTTGATTAGCATTTAAATTATCAACACAGAAGTTACATACTCTATATGAACAGCTACTTTGCTTAAAAAGGGGTTCCAGCAATTCTCCTGGAGTAGGACCTTTATAGTCCTTTTCTTCTTCCTAGAATAGAAGGATATTTCATTACATTAAATTCAATAGTAGTTTGGTTAGTTAATATTAATTTGCCATAGTAAAAAAACAATCTAAAAGAATCGTATCACAAAATTAAACATACAAAACCTCATTAATTTCTGCACTGAAGGAGCTGTGTGGTGATTAGAAAAAAAAAAAAGGGGGCAAATAAAAGTCACAAACAAAGTAGTAAAAACAGAAGAGTTTTGTGGTTTAAAAAACACACACGTGACAAAAGAGTAGGAGCTCGCAACTTGATCGTGTCCAGAGCAGCAGCTTGGCGTGTGAACAGGAAAACAGCACCAACAATCTTTTCATGTGTTAGTCAATGCTGATGCTGTGCTGATCCAGTATAATTGGAACATCACCTAGCTCTTATATAATTAAAAAAAGGGATCCAAAAAGCATACATACTACTGTGGAAGTTTATTTCTGTGTAATTTTTGCTCTATAAATATGCACAGTTGAAGAGATTTCCACACAAAGTTCTCACTACTAAAGATTTCTCACCTACACTGAAGCACTCTGTGCTGTCAGTCACTTAAAGGATGAGGGCTAAGTCAAAATGGAGGTCCCTAACACAGGAGTACAGCTTGTCTGTGCACATTCTCACGGCATGAAAAAAATGAACCGCTGGAAGAACAAATGACCAACGATAAACTTCACCAAAGGCCTCCTCGATCTATCTTCTCTTGTACAAACAAATGTACTCTTATTTTTTCATTTAAAACCCACACTGTGCATTCAGATTTCCAACTGAGGAAGCGACGATGGAGAATAAAAATTACTGGTGGCAGAAGCACTACTGGGATAGCATTTTCAGATACGGTGACCATGATAGCAATGTTAACAACCTTCGTAGTTGTTAACTGGCCTAGAATTTGACAATGCTACTTAAAAGACAAGAATTTCCCAACCAGTAATAGACTTGGCAGTAAAGAGAACATTAGAGCAATTGTTTGTTGCCAAATAAGGACTTCAAGATTGTTCAGACTGGCCCCACTTCGCGTAGAGCTAGTATGTAATACAAAGCGAAGGCATCTACTCTGAACTGTGAAAATGTGAGGCATTCTACAGATAACGTTTTCCTTTTACAGGGGAAAAAAGAAGTCATTTTGAAAAAAAAAAATAACAGAAAAGATACTGTAAAGACTTGTCTACAGCTTATAATTACAAAAAAGACTTGACTGAACTTACCTCGTTGCCACTTACTATCAGTGGAAGTATACATTTATACTTTTCTTTATCCACAGTGGTCATTATAATGTAGTTATCCTCTTTGTACAGGACACCAGTTGTAGGCTAAGAAAACAACCAACCTATAGATTAGTCAGGTGGTTTTTTTAACGCTACTTGTTAAAAATATTCCTGAATTCATGATTGTTACAGTTAATTCACGCAGTCCAGAGTATTTCCTGGGTCTCAATTATATCACAAGACTGCGCTTTGGCATTTAAGCTCACTAGTGTTTGCTTGCCTTCTCCTTTGCTGCGATCCTTCTACCTCCAGCCACATCCCTGCTCTCCTCCATGCTCATCTTCCCCCTGCTTGCGTATTTCTAGTTCTTATGAAAGGCCTTTATTAAAGAAACAACACACACAGACAACGCTTGCAACCAGCCGTCCCCACGTTGACTTTCAGGGCAGATTTCCCTGGGATTTCCCCAGCTGCCAGACTCGGGCCCCGGCCTAAACTCGCCCTCCGGCCCGCTGCCTCTGTAGGTGCGTACCGCTCGCCACCCCCGCCAAC
>NW_009648550.1:1531538-1546418 GCF_000708025.1 Charadrius vociferus | reverse complement strand
CAGCCGCCCGGCAGGTACTGTGCGTTAGCCCTCGGCTGGCTGAGGAGAAGTCTCTCAGGAGGGAACGGCTGCAGTCGCGCTAAGCCCTGCGAGGTAGTGCCGCAGAAATGGACTGGGTGTTTTGTTTCAGGCCGTTCTTCATCACTGCTTCGCCAGCAGCGTGATGCGTGTGCGCATTTTCACGTTTATGGAATCGTAGAATGGTTTGGGTAGGAGGGCCCCTTAAAGGCCTGCAGTGAGCAGGGACACCTTCAACTCGATCAGGTTGCTCAGAGCCCCGTCCAGCCTGATGTTGAATGTTTCCAGGGATGGGACATCTCCCACCTCTCTGGGCAACCTGTTCCACTGTTTCACCACCCTCGGTGTAAATTTATCTCCAGTTAAGACTGAACTGTAAGCTGAGGCGCAGCTGGAATGCAGTGGAGACTCTGGAGGCAGGAGAAAAGGGGGGTAATTTACTGCCTGCTTTGCAGTTGGTGGTGGGGTGACATACGGGGGTAGCAATAACGTTTTGGCAACATACAATGATTCTTAATGAGCCTTAATTTCAGTGGGCACTGAAATGTTTAGTGAGGGAAGTACGTGAAGGCAAAGGAAGCAGGTGATGCTAGGAAAAATCCCAGGGGTGATGGGAAAAATAACCGAGTGATGCATCGTCAGTTTGGGTGGTTTGGTTTAAGGTGTTTTGTTTCAGGCTGTTTTTCATCACTGTTTTGCCGGCAGTGGTGAATGTGCACACTTTTGCATTTACATTGGGCAAAAATGGCTGAGTCTGTTTGAACTGTTTGAATAAATGATTTGTAATAATATAGGTGAGGTAGCTTAAAACTTTACTAAATGGCTGCCTCAGGTCTAGTCAATACTTTTGAGCCTTGCTACCATAGTTGTCTTGTTTGAGAGTATAATTTTTTTTCCTGTTAAACTGGTGCCAAAGCAGATACAGCTGTACTGGGAGAAGAATCCTTCTTCCAGTTCAAAGCGTGTGCACAATGAGAGGAGGGTGCCAGAATACCTGCAGAGAAGAGATCTAAGTTGCAACAGGACAGAAAGATATGTTTGAGACAAAAGAGGGCAACAATTAAAGGGAAGTTCCTTTGAATAAAGAGCCGGAGGAGCAAGGAAGTCACTTTAATGTAAGAATACTGAGGGACGATGGAGTTGGAATAATCAGGGCTGTACTGTAATTGGTAATCTACGTGAGTGTATAGTCAACATCTGGCTTTTGCAGAATACTGTTAGAGAAGAAAAATTACTTGAAAACCACTCTTTTTCTAGTCTTGCAACACTTATATACTTGCATGGTAAAACGCCAAGATACAGCACCCTGCTGCGGGCTTGCTATCCTGCTGTCTGTTTGCATCCCCTCTGCCAGTCAGTAGCTTGGCTGAACAGAGTGGAAAAACGCCTCGTAAGAACTTTTTTGTTACACAGAACAGACATACAGAAATAGATCAGATGGGGGAGCTGTAGTATTCAGGTTTTTTTCAACATCCTCAACTCCTTAGTTTGAGTAAAAAGCCTGTATCCACATGCATACCAGAAAGAAGGGATGGGAAGGGATACAAATCAGAATTAAATGTGATGAACTTAAAGAAATAATGATATAAAGCAGTGATATAATACTGATGGGGGATGCTGTAATCAATTTTGTGTTGCTTTAGCTTTTATGGGTTAATGGTGTTAAAAATACGGTTTGGTTTTTTTTCCTGCTTGTAAGGGGTAAGTTATCCATGATACTTTGAGCAAACAAGTACAATTTTTTTTCTTATGCTTCTTAGCAAAATTGCCTGAAATGTTCAGACTTGCAGAGCTTCTCTTAAGACTGTATGTTTAACTTTTTTTGTCAGTTGTTAAGGAACTGCAGTATAACATGGTGTTATTCTTGCATTTGTAGTGGCAATTGTTTTACTGAATGTGTTAAAGTGATTACCAAACATTGCATCCTTCTCTGCGCCTAAACTGCACTTTAGTTATCTTTGTGAAGGATTTTCATTGAATTTTAGTTTCTAGAAAGCAGCCTAGTCTGGAAAGGGTCTGGTCTTTAGGTACCCTTGTGAGAAAAGAAAATTTGAAAGCATGAAAGTCCAGGTAAAGATGTAGTGTTCAACAGTAAGGAAATCATTAACAGTTCCTCTCTGTGTGTAGTGAGGGCATGACAGTTAGCTTCGTTTTGTTTTGAAAAGGTCTGTGACTTTCCAAATTTCGGAAATTTCATTATTTTTTTTCCCCATGTAACTTAAATTACTATAGGACTTTTATTTGGGAGATTCTGAAATAATTCACAGATATATTGGCTTAGGTACTACTCCCCTTTCAGCATCATAGGGAGGGTGTATCTTGACCAACTGTTGGGCAAGTTCCTTTTCCTACAAGTGGCCTTAAAAATTTTACTGTGCAGTCAAACCAGGGAAGACCATCGCTGCATACTACTATGTACTGCTTTCTTCATCCGTGGAAGGACAGAGGTCCACGCTGACTGCTTGGTGATTTGAGCCTGTGCATCCCAGGGAGTAAAATCTGACAATGTGGATATAACTATTGTTTCCTCTAACACTGTTTGGAAACCAAGTTTAGAGGTAGCTTTGTGTGTGCGGTTTTATAATGAACCCATATCTAAAATCTCTGTAACTTGTCACAAATTTAGGTTTGGTTCTAACCAGTAGGAAAAAAAAAAAGCATATATGGCATAAAAGAAAAAGTGTATGTTGGTTTTTTTTTTGTGGTGAGTAACAGATCTGAAAGCATACCGGACTTTTGTTGGTAATTAAAGCTGTAGGAAGAGTCGTGGCTCAGACCGTATACATCAAGAACAAAGGTGTATTTCCAGTGCTTTAATTAATTCCTAATGTTGACACAGTTTGACTGCAAAATAGTAGCTAGTTCTTGTATGTTGTTTTTCATCATTAGGTCTAACAACTTTTTATAACAAGATGCAATTAAGACACACAATGATGTACATCCTAATATGGATACACTTTAAATAAACATAAAATTTCTGAAAATTTCTCCAGCATTAGTAAACGTGATGCATTTTTACTGTACTGAAGTGTGTGCACAAACTGGAATGTATTGTTACAGATATTATTGCAAGTTTTATGAATTTGGAAAGTAAATGAACCAACAACGTCCTGAATATAATTAAAGATACAAAATGTACAGCCATACATAATCACAATACCCTAACACAGTGCTCAGTTATGTCAATCTCAAACCAGCATAGTGCAGTGGAGAATCAAGACCTTTGAAGAATATTCCATCAGTTTGCAAATGACTCATGTGTACTAATGGAAAAATGGGGCCTCAATACATATGATTATTTTGCTAATAATCAGAGGATTTGCTTCTGCAATTTAGAGTAGTCCATCAAGTAATACCCCATCATGTACTCTTAAAATAGTGGCATTCAACTATTAATAGTAAACAACAGTTTCTAAAAAGTAATACACTATTTTTTTTTCTTCAATGAATCAATGCTTGAGAGATGCCAGAGGCACACTAAAAATATAATCTGGTATGTAAAAAATACAGCTTTCTTGGTTAAATATTTAAAGTGGTCTAATTATCCCAAACTTAGGTTTGAATTTTAATACCCTCTTTTCTACTCATCTAGCTGCCTTTCTCAAATGTTTCCTATTAACATTCATTTATGTTCTTGTTGGCTTTTGTAGGTGGCTAAGTAAAATAATAGCAGCTTGTTATTTTGATAACTCTGATATTTTCAAGCAATTACAAATATAAAACAGGAAAATGTAAATAAGAGAAAGGGACAACCTGTATAGTAGAAACATATGTTTTTTGCAATTACTGACACAAAATATAGTCTTCCAAGCTACTACTAAACACTTATACATTCTCTGTATGAGAAAATGTGATGTTACATGGTGTTTGAAATAGGACCTTTCCTATATTAACATATAAAAATATACTTTGTTAAAAGTTAACAAAAATAACTTAAATGTTTGAGAAGCAAGACAAGTCCTTCTTGGGACGGAAACTCCACTTGCTTATGTTTTGCATAAAGTAAGCCTCCTAGCCTAAACTGGTGGCTTTCCAACCCTCTTTGCTTGGATGTCCATACAACACGTGTAAGGTTACTGAAAAGAGGGTTCCTTCATGAATTACCTTTCATCCATGAATCCCTGAAACAGTGGTTGAAAATTACTGGCTTAAAATCTATCCTCAGAGACTGGTGAATTTTTTAAGAGATTGGGATACAACGGCATCTAAAAGCAAATAACAAAGATGAAAGTTACTGAACATTCTTGCTGCATTGTGATATGAAGTCATATTCTTAGGTAATTTTAACATTCCAGCTTTATTCTTTATATTAATCTTAAAAAATAAAATGAGGCACTGATACGTTATGGCTTGTTTGTGTCAAAGTACCCTGTGCTTTGGTTTTCAGGGGCTTGACATAATGAGCCAAGGGAAATAATTATTTCCTTGACAATGAAACATTTTATCCTCTGTTGTTTAAAGACAAACTAATACAGAAAGGGTAAGATGACTAATTCAGTGGAATAATTTAATTTCAGTGAAGGTGAACACTGATGATATAAATGTTCTACTGTGCATTTACTATGCAATTTATAACAACTACTTAACATTTATCTCTTTAGCTGCACTGAGCTTTACACCTGTGGTCTTGAATCAGAAAGTACCACTTAAATCAGTGTAACTTGTACCTGAATGCAGATTTTGATCTTAAACATATTCTGAAGATTTATTTTAAACCTTAAAGTGATTAAAAAAAATGAATCTTGAAACAAAGAGAAGCTTAAGTGGTTCTCTTGAGATTTTTCATAAAGATGTAGTCTTTGGATAAAAACCCAATACACCAAATTCAAACCTAAAACACTTCCCTTGCTCCCCTTTCTATAGACTCCTGAAAGAATGATTTTTATAACAGTATGTTTTAATGACTAACTACTATTTTGAATGCGATATTAAAATAAATAAGGTAGCATAGTACAGAGAAACATGCCTCCAAGTCATATACCCATTGTGTAACGAAACCATTCCTCTGAAGATGAAGCAAGACCATTGAAAGTAAGAAGTTATTTTATAGACAATTTAGGTTTTGATGCTTTTCTAAGAGTTCCTTTACTAGTTTCTCTAAGGAGAAGAGATGCTCATCTGCATCCTCTGGTACAAGATTTCTGATAGAATTAGCAAGTTCGAACAGGTATTCTGTGTTTCTTCCACTAGGACCAACTGCATTAAAAATCTGTTCAGCAATTTCTTCTAGAGGTGCTGGACCAAGGTAGTTAGGGTTGTCACAAGTTCCAATGTATAACAATACATCAAACGGTTTTACTGACAAGTCTTTTGGATAGAAAATGACAGTTGTAGTCCTGTAGCCTCCTTTCTCTCTGAAGTCCAGGTATGCCTTTACTTCACATTCTTGTCCAGCTGGCAATCTGTAAGCAACACCCCATACACACCCCTGTTGAAGGACATAAGAAAAAAAAATCCAAGCACTGTTCATAAAGATACTCACGAATTAATGTATTTCCATTGTATTTTGGCAAAACTGTCTTAAAAAAATGTTCTTATTTTCAGTCTTTTTACAGCTATTTCTTCCACTGTTTTAGGAGGAGTCCCAAATTAACAAAAAGGGCTGTTTTATTTAGGAAATCTTCAGTCAAAATGGTAATTATGCAGATGATCATCCACTTTTTTGTTAATGCTGAGGTCTTTCTTGCCTTTCTTAGAGAAAAAATTATCATTAC
This sequence comes from Charadrius vociferus, assembly GCF_000708025.1. Classification (NCBI taxonomy): domain Eukaryota; kingdom Metazoa; phylum Chordata; class Aves; order Charadriiformes; family Charadriidae; genus Charadrius; species Charadrius vociferus. The sequence continues at coordinate 1,540,686 of NW_009648550.1, read as the reverse complement.
AATTAAATTTGAAATAGTAAATAACCTTGGCGTGGGCTACTAAGGAGCTGGCAAAAAGGATACAAACCTCACAAAATTTGGATGTGAAAATCAAAATTTTAAATAGTGCCAAATTAAAAGTAATTTTGATCAGGTCCTTTCTCTGTTTAGTTGCAGTTTCATTTCTGAGGACCCAAGTGTCACCTACATCTGTTACATGTACTTACTTGGAGGGATGAGTGTCGTAACGTTACTGCACTGAAACTGAATCAGAAAAGAAAAAGCTAAGCAATGAACCTTCATGTTGCACAAATAAACGTGGCATATCTTACACTTCAGCAAACACTGTTAGGATAAATTTCCTTACCCTCTTAGAGAACCCGAGTATTTCTTCATCCACTTCACAGGTAACATCTTTGAAAAAAATATTTAACTGTGGTGTGAAGTACTTATACTCTCTTACCAAATTTTATATAAACAAATCGGCGAGATCTGTGTTGGGACTGATATGCATGGGGTTTTGTTTTGAAGTAGCATAGAAAAATGATGATGGTCTGTTATCCACTAAGGGCTACATATTGTTTCTTATGAGTGCTGTTTTAAAATAAATGGTAGTTTGTTTTGTCTGCTAGCAGCATCAAATGTACATTTTTCCTGCAGCTAAGTAGGTATACATATCAGTGCTACAGTAATGATGACAAAGCCATTAACATTTTGGTTTTCCCCCTAAATCTGGATCAAAGCATTTAGTCATGATACCAGATGATGCTGGGGTGGTGGTGTTAATTCATGAGCGGTGAGTTTTGCAGTCAGACTATATGCTGGCCAAAGGCATTTTATTAAAAAAAATGAGGAGTCATTTTTTTTTATTGCATCCTTTGTAGATGGTTACAGCATTTGATGTGCTGTGGCCAGGAACAGCACTAGCAAGTACAAAAATGGGTTCCTTGCTTTCCCTCAGCCATCTGGGATGCGGGTTTATTCCAGCTGTCTGCAGGAAACGTGTTAGTTTTAAAAACAGCCTCTTCTGCGCTTCTTACTCTCGTGAGTTAAATCTGCCATTCAGACCTACTTTGGTGCTGATAGGAAAATATACCTGGGTGTGGTAGAGGTAGGGATTTAAACCAGAAAGTGTTGCTAGTTAATTCATTTAGTTTTCAGTATAGGGAATTTCTATTTCAGATGATGGAAAACTATAATCCAGAAATCTGACATGGAGTATGGTGTTCTCTTTCTGTGCACTTTCCTCTTAACTGGCAAAGAAACTCAGATTGAGCAAGTTAAAATAACTCTAAATTAGATGTTTCCAAGCTGCGCTATTGTTTATCTCTAGTGAAAAAGGACAGGCTAGCACAGAGCTGAGAGCTGGCATTGCCAGTAGAAGTACCACTGCTCTTGTCACCACAGTATTTGATGTCTACATGCAGGGGAATAATTGCTGTAGTCTGCTAAGATACCTTCCAAATTACCTTTTTAAACTGCAGAATGAATAACTGGAATGAAAGCAAATTACTTGTCCTGTCATTTGATGTTTATGTGTAAAGTGTGATTATCTGGCCACACCAGATTCTGGACAAAAAGGAAAAAAACCCAACCAGACAAAACTGGTTTGCTATGGTGTGTGTGGGTGTAACGTTTCTATGGTAACCAGTAAGTTTGCTTAACAATAGACTGAGTGACAATAAACATAAGCATTCTTTGTCTATATAGGCATCTGTGTAATATAATAGCACCCAGCAGTACAGTAAAGTGAAAAGGAACCTTACTAGAAAGGTACAGAAAATCACAATGAGAGACAGTGCATTGCATTTTGCTGGTTTTGCTAACTGCAAAAAACAGTATAAGTTTTTGATTACCGCAAAACTCGCCTCTCTTTTGGCTGCTATTTCAGGGGAATAGATCGGTCTAGATAAGCAACTGTAAATAAAAACTAACTACTACCAAAATGCCCATCCTCCTTGTCTTACGGCCTGGTGTCATGTGGCCTCTGCTTCCATGCCACCCTGCCTTCCCTCCCGCCTCAGGAGGCACTAGTACCTGCAGGGATTCCCTCTCCTGGAGCGGTGTGAAGCTGGATGGACATGACCATCGAAGCTGTCCCCAGCAAGGTGCCAGAATAGAGCAGCAGTGCTGGATGTGGGGGGCCTGGAGGATCAGCGGGGAGTGGGAAAGTGATCACATCCAAGGTGTACCCTGCAATAGCCTCCGCTGGGCTTCCCCAGCGTAACTCAACGCTTTTGTCCTAGGCTGGTGAGCAGTCCAACCGAGGGCTCCCTGGTGAGTAAAGAGCCCTAAAAAATTGCAGGTCATTGTAAAGATAGCCTCTTTACTATTGATCAGAATTAGATATGGGCAAAATGTAAGTCTAAGTACTTTTCTCAGCAGAAAAATCTTGATTTTCCTGTAGCTCACGTGACTGTAAGCCTAGGGCTTGTTTCATCTCCCCTCCCTTCCCAGCCCAGGCACTCCCCTTGCAAACGCTTCCCTTGCCCTGTCACAGTGAGACCTAGGGAAAAGGTGGACAAGAATGGTAGCCTCCGGCCATTGACCGTTTTTGCTAAACAGGAGCTCATTTCACAATATTATATAGAAACCAAAAGCACAGTTGTGGCACTTAATTCCTTAAGCATTTTATCTGTGTAGAAAAAACTAAAGCAAGAGTATCTCCTTTTTTATCACTGCAATGTAATTTTGATTTGTTTCAGTTTTTGTTTTGGGAGGGCAACATTACAGTTCCGACACAACATCTGGGGTCTACTCCTGGTGTATCGTCAGCACTACGTGTATGCTGAAAGTAAAATTCTGCATCTCCTAACAGGATAGTTGGAGCGCCTATTCCAGAAAATACTTTAAAATATACCTTTGGTAATAAGAGACCCAAGCTACTTCCAGTTTCTTAGTTTAGATTGATTGATTTATTTGAAATAATCAGTGTCATTGGTGTAACTCCAAGAAATTTTGAGAGAACTTTTCATAGCACTAAAGATAACTCAATTATTTGCTTGTAGAGAAGCAAAAATTAATACAGACTTACTACACAGGCTGGGAATGCAACAGGACATTCTGTAGACTACAGAGATAGAACAGGAGTACTATACCTCAGGATCTTCAACCAGAGTCACAACTCTTCCAGGCTAAAATTTAAAAAAAAAAAATCATAGTTCAGTTAGAGGCCTTTACCCTAAATTATGAGCAAAACCAAAACAAAATAAGAAAAAAACAATTAAAATAAATGAAAGGGTCAGAGAATTAATCCAGGACCATGTCAGTAAGGTCTATTTCTTTGAGATCCAGTATAAATATTTCTTGAGAATAGCTTTTGATCTGTATTAGATAAACTGTGATAAACAAAATTTTAAATTTTGAGTGAAAAGTGTCTGTAACATAGGAGATAGATTAAAGGCAGTCATAAATGGGGAGGTTTTGAATGCTTTGATTTCTGTGTGCTGTCCAGACTCAATTAATTTAAAATGGTGATAATAATTCATTAATGTAAAACTGTTCTCAGTGACCTTCCTTGGTCGTGTTACTTCTCCACAGTACTATGCATATTTTTTAATCTCTGAAGTGACAATAAGGTGAACCTTCTCACTTGTATTCAAAAAGTTTATGTGCAGGCACAGAAAAATAATGTAACACAAAAATCTAGCTTGTGTAGAACTAGGCAAGATATTACCACTTTTGGCTTGGTTTGCACAACTGGATTTTAGAAAATGTTAATTACACACTATGAGACATGGCAACTCCTAGGTTTAAAAGCTCCCGGCTAATTAGATGTTTTTGAAAACATACAGCAAAGAAATCTAGTAAGCACCACGTTATTAAAAGTTGGAAAAAAAAGAAATTTATTGTTCAGAAGACTATTTTCCCCTTCTTTTCCCCCTCCCAGCTCATTCTTCCGTAGTGGGCTGAGTGAGGATACCGTGGTAATGGCTTGTTTTTCCACTAAATTACTTCTTGCAGGAAGAGTAAGAAGCCAGTTTGTAATACTGAAAATAAAATCGTTAAAATTTGTTTTATAACCCGGAGGATAAAATTTTAAAACAAAACTCTATGGAGAACTACATCTGTAGTTTAAAATTGCTAATTTTGGCATTAAATTAGCCTTCAAGTGTCTTTGATTAAAGGGAAGGGAAAGCAGACGTACTAGCATTCATTCAATTCTAGTGTAGGATAGAAATTCATTCTCGCAGGAGTTGCAAGGATAATCTGAACTTGATATACTTGGATGCATGCCTTTGATTTAGTCTTAGCTAACTTTCAGTCTTGGGCTACTACATGTCAGTCTGTTTATGACTCATCACTAACAGCTTCATTGACATATCTGTGCTTTTCTGTTTGTAAGTCTGTACTTGTACGTGTGTGTCTCACACAGAAATGGTGTAGGGTTTTCTCCTACGCCAAGTCGTTGGTAAGCCGCACGTTCTTTGGTAACAAGCCAAGTACAAGGTCTAGTTTTTGCAGAGCATTTCATAGATACCATCAAACGTAGATACTATTTAGTATCAGATCCTTTATAATCTTAAAGGCTATTTATAAGCTCTGAGATGCTGCGTTTTTTCATTTTTATGCCAGTTCTCTCCCAGCATCAGCCATCTATTCCTGATCTGATTGATACAATAAGGCAACAAAGCTAAACGAATAATAAATGATTATTATTTGAGTACTTAGAGGAAACAGGTCTGTTGCCGTGATTAATTACGATAACTTAGGTGTTCCTTTTGGGGGAGTTTTCTCCATAACTGTTAATACTTCCCTGACTTGTGTGTGTACTCAGTACTGGTCACTAAGATTTTGTAAATTATAGGTTAAAGAGACATTCTGTGGTGGGAAACAACCTTCTCTTTATACCAGAAATGTCTGTATCTGAAGCCTAAATATTAAATGAAAGTAAAGTCCTGAAGAGTACCTAATCTTCAGAGTGGTTGTGTGATGAAAGAACAATCTGTTTGTCTAGGGAAGGACAGGGTATTCATTGTATTGGTTTGCAGAGTCCTTGTCTTGCATGGAACTACCTAAAGCAAACACCGCTAAGGAACTATGGGTATTACCTCTGCTAGCTAAGTAAAGAAAATACGACATCTACAAATGACCAGCTAAATCTATCATATAAACCAAAACCATTTTTGTGCCCAGGGAGTACTGGCAAGGGCAAACCCGAATGATCTCCTAAATCAGATGTCTTTGAGGGATCTGTGTCAGTTCTGTGCAGTGCACTGCTGGGAAGGTTGGCAAAGGCAACTTCGCATCGGACCACGCTGGAGCAGCAGTGTGGTCTGCGGCTGTGTGGGAATTTTCTAAGGCATCTGCAGCGCTAAGGGCCATCACCCCTCTGAATCAGAAGGGAAGCCACTGTGGAAAATTAAATACACCTTGTTTTAGCTCTTAGCGTTGTATTTCACTTCAGGCCCTCGATTGTACTGTACACTAGAGCTCCCAAATGTACTCCTGTCTTAGAGTGCATGTGACAGGAGATTCTTACAGGCTTTAACAACCTGGGTTCAGTAGAAAGAGGAAAATAGCATTAGCATGGCACAGAGCCTGTGCTGGAGTCTATGACCATTCTTCTGGCATAGGGGCTTTGTCCATCTGCGTGGAGATAAAGCTCCTCAGGACAGTCCTGAGGTCTAGCTGACATGTACTACGAAATAGTGGAGTAAAGTGAAATAAGATCTTCCACTGTTAGATTGTTTTCAGTGGTCTTCAGCCACAAACTGCTGAGCTACTAAAATTACTAAATATTTACTGATAGAGGAATCAATAAATTTTTGCATCTGGAGATAAAAGTAAATGGAATAAAAGGAAATATGATCTTAGAAATAATTTTAGCTTGATTACCTCTTAATTTTTTTCAGAAAGGGAGGTGTAAGTTTGCTAATAATAGGAATGTAATAATTTTAAATGGTTTCCTTAAAAGCACAAGTTTATTTAAACAGAGCATAGCCTTTTCTACTTCCCTTTGCTGTGGCTTGTTATGGTGTAACAGGACCCTATCCATCTGTCCTTTCCCCTGTACCCCCTTGCTGCGAGCCATCCAACGGGAAGAAACTGCCAGGGTAAATCAGGGAATCGCAGAGGAGGGAAGGCACTTCTGGAGATCCTCTAGTCTAACCTCCTTTTTTCTCCATTTCACCTTTAACAAACTAAAAGCCCTTCATTATCCTAAAACGATTCAACCTTAAGCTGATCCAGTAATTCTGTGCATGCAGAAACTCAGTTTTCTGTTTGGACGCAGTTTGGACAGTGGCAGCAGACAGCTGGAGCTAGATTAACCCTGTTGTCAAGTTTCCCCAGCTAAAGCAAGCGGTCCGAAGCTGGGAGGGAGGGGGTTGTAAGGAGAGGAAGCCAGACTTCGCTGGTTTGGCAGCACCAAGATATTAGTTTGGTTTTAACTATCTTGTGATATTAATGGCTTCAGCCCTTGAATGCATTTACAATTCTTGCTGTTCCATGCAAAACCAAACCCCCAGACTTTAATGTTTGAGAAGGTTTATGTGAATCATGCAGGTTTGCATTTCTGATGCCATTTTTTCTGAAGTTTGCACTAAGAAATCTGAATTTGTCATTTATGAACACATTTTTGTTACTTATTCAGGTCTTTCTAAGCCAATAGCACTTTTTTTCAGGGAATGCTGTTACTGCCTGGTAAAATTCAAGCTGCTTTAATGCACTATTTGGAATAATCCTCTGAAAATCTTATTTTTAAATACAGCTAATATATAAGTTGCTGTGTACTTGTCAAGAAAGTGCATTTTGCATTCTTAATCTAACAAAACTTCTTCCAATTTAACATCCTGTAAACTCTAAACTATGGCCCCATGATTAAATATAACTTTGTACCTAGTTAGCCGTCTTACTACAGTAGGAGTTGAGCAGTTCAAAGTACAATTACAAGATCAACCGAGTTTTGTACTAACAGCTTGCAGCCACTGTACTTAAAAGTGCTCTGTATGGTTTTGTTGCGCTGACCGTGGAATGTTGGAGCAAAGAGTGTTTTCAGGAGAGGTTTTTTTAACTTGTTGGCTACTATTTTATTGCTGCTCTTTAAAATGTGTGAGTACTGAAGGACCAGTTTCACTTGTAGCTTGTCCACAAGAAATGTTATTCATCTCTAATGTCAAAGATTGTAAAGATTTTATAGCAGAGAGCGTTTGGCCTGGTGCAATGGGAGGTCCCAACTGTGTGTTTTCTCAGTGTATGCCTGCAGGAACACAAAAAGGCATTAACTTGTTGATGCTGAGAGAAGGTGTATTTTGTTAATGCTAAGTGTTTTATATAAAACAGAAAACAAAATGCATTAACCAGTTTATGTAAATAATGACCTCTGTCCTCAGTCAGAAGCAGAACAAAGCACGGGCTAGTGTGTGGGGGGAGTGGTGGTGGTTGTTTCAAGGTGCTGTATGCCTGCAGATGATGGTTCTGGGTATGGTCTTGACTGGGGCAGAAATACAAACGTCTAAGCTTCTTGGAACCAAGTATATGCTAGTAAGCAGTAACATGGCGTGGCCATTTTGCAGTATTTCCAATATCTGCACGACGACAGTCACTCTGAGTATTCCCCCGAACTTCAGCTTGCCCAGCAGAACATAATGAAATGAGGTCACCCAGGACACTTGCAAAAAGGAAGAAAAACTGACTGGTGTGGGTTTTATTCCTTTCTGAAGCACCAAGAGTAAGACTTTGTCTGTTGACTGATGAGGGAGTTTTAATTATTTTTCTTTTTAAAGCCTGGTTTCCAAAGTAGGGGAGGCTGATGGGATCACGCTCTTTCATGCCCCATCCTAACGACTTTTGCACGTGCTTTTCAATTCATCCAAATTCAAGAGAAGATTAGTAATTTTCCCAGTGCTCACACAAACGTAATCTTAGAAAAAGGACGACTGGTAGATGAGAAACTGGCATTCCCACTGCGAAAGTGAACGAGAGCTGTCCAGTCTGCAGACCTACCCCAGCCAGCCAGGTGAGGCGGCGGCTGAGAGCGGGGCAGGTTTGGAGACAGGAATTGTGGCAGCATGTAACGAGTGACTCCATCTTCAAAGTAATGTAGCAAAGGGTTTTGGGGCTCAGGACCGGGACAGCTGCATTTGCACAGCACTGCTCCAACCTGAAAAACAGCCTGAAGACTCGAGTCTGAGTCCACTTGCACATAATTTGGGGTTTTTTGCAGTAAAACTTTTTTTTTTTCTTAAATACTAAATGCCCAACTCATGCTAGTGTCTGAAGCACGGTGATTTGCCTTGCAGAAAAGTAAAAGCAAAGGGGGGTGTTGTATTATCTTACGAGTATTGTGCAAGTTATTTTATGGTGTTTGAGGTTCTAACCAGTGCTACTTAGAACTCAATGAAAATGTCTTCCATGCTACGTGTAGCATGCCGTGTTTTATTTTTAAAAAGAATCCTTATGCTTTTTCTGGAGGAGCTCTTATAAAGCCACATTCCAGTTTGAGTGGAGTTACCAGGGTGCAGGTTAGATGAAAATCACGCAAACATACTTTCATGATACAAAACCAGCATCCAAAGTAGGTAAATTGTTAGAGCGCTGTATGCAAGTATCGGTTTCTATACATTTATGATCAGTTTGCGTTTCTGATAGTGACTAAATTGTGAGCGGCATCTGTAGCCGTAAATAACAGTCCTGCCACATCAAAGTCATTCTTCTAACGCGCTGGGTGCTTCTGTAACCTATTGTTCCTTTAACATTTGTTGAGCTATTTAGAATGGTATATGGTTATATTCTTGTATAAGGGTGATAGCCCTTCTGCAGGGAGCATGGTACCGGCTTTCAAAGCAGAGTGAGACCATTAAATATTTTCCCTCCTGTGGTTTAAAAATAGATATGCTGGCATGAAATTGAAAATGCTCGCTTTCGGAATTTTAGTTTCTTTTTCTTTTTTTTTTTTTTTTGGGGGGGGGGGGGTTGCTTGTTTTTTAAAACAGTGAATATTTCCTCCTTCACGAGTTTTCCTTTGAAAGTAAAAAAAAAAACAACCAACCAACCAAAAAAAAAAAACACCAAAAAAAACCCAAACCCGCTGAAAACCAGCGAGGCAGTTACTCAGCTCAACGCTTCTGGCCTTTGCTTGCTAACCCCCCTTTCCCTTCAAAGCCTGACACCCACACTGAGGTATTTCCCCGTCGTTGCTGTAACAGCGGGGCCGGAGCCCGAGCCC
>NW_009648550.1:1501490-1531128 GCF_000708025.1 Charadrius vociferus | reverse complement strand
AAAAAATATCCCCTGCCTTCTGTGGCCGCTTCCCAGGGAGCCGCTGGGTAGCGGCAGGGGAGCTATTCCCCCAAACCCCACAAACAAACACCATTCTCCCCCCAAAAAAACAACCCAAACCAAACAAAAATCACTGAAAAAAACCCCAAAAACCAGCACCCAAAATCCCAAACCAAAAGAAAAACCCATATACATATTCTGTACTAATAGGCATACTTTTCTTTTGTTGTTTTGGGGTATTTTTTTGGTTTTTCTCCTCTCCTTCCCTTTTTTCCTCTTCCTCCTGCAGAGTTTGCCATAGGTAAGGATGGATTTCACAGAGGCCTATTCTGATCGATGCTCTGCCGTGGGGCTTGCAGCCAGAGAAGGAAATGTTAAAATGCTGAGGAAACTAATTAAGCAGGGATACAGCATTGATGTTCCAGATAACAGGGGATGGGTGCCAATCCACGAAGCAGCAGCTCACAATTCAAGTGAATGTCTGAGGCTGCTAATTCGTGCAGGTAAGGAAAATATGATGTGAAATGGTGCAACTTTCTGCTAAAATACCTTGTCATATAAAATATAAATTAAATAGTTTTTTATTATCATATTCTTATTGCTTTGTAAATTTCTGTGTGGTTTCTTGGATACTGACTAGCTATGGTAAAGAGAAACTGGCATGTTGTAGTCTGAATGACAATTGGGTTTATTTTACCTCTTTGTCTAAGGCAGGTGTCTGCATAGGGCCAGCGATAACTGACACTGCTGCTTGAAGGAGACTAACAGCACATTCATGGATATGCTGTAGCCCGCACATCTCAAATAACTTAATTATTTTAAGAAAATAACTGTCTTGTAATTTATTGCCAAGTATACCTTTTTTTGTTATTCTAATTTGTAGCTCCATCTGATGACTACATAAATTCAAAGACATTTGAAGGGATGTGTGCACTGCACCTTTCGGCACTCCATGGGTCTTTGGAAAGTATTCGTGTTCTTCTGGAAGCTGGGGCCGACCCCAATGAAGTTACCACAGAAGCAACCACCGCACTGTTCCTAGGTGATATGAGCTTTCGTGAAATATTTAGAACAACTGACGAGTAGGGAAAAGCTTATTCACTAAGTGTAAACTCACCAGAGTTCATTCGCTGCCTACCACGTTTCATATTTTTGTAGCCCAAATACTAGGCTTTAGACTCGAAGATGGAGTGAGTCTAGAGATTACTTTTTATTTATGGATAAACCTGTTTCAGACAGTGTTGTAAAACAAAATTGTGAAACCAATTTTTTTTTGCATTGCCTTTTGTTTAGCACAGAAAAAGTCTAGGAGGTACAGGATTATATCTTTATTAGGGTGTTTCAAGTATTTTTTTTTTAATTCCTCCTTACTTCTTATGTGAAAAGGCCTCTTATTCTTTTTGTAATTCCTAGTTTAGCAATTAAAGTCCGTTATTTTAGCATTTTTGTCTATGATTTATGTTTGACATAATTAAATCCTGAAAACTTCTGCTGTAGGGAATCCTCAGAGTCTAAATTCTCAGGTTAAATATGCTTATTGTTTTATTCACCTCCATACCCAGGCAAACATCATGGCTGCCAAGTTACTTTTCTTTACAAGTCTGTTCTTGTTTTTTTTTTAAGCAACTAAGTAGCTCATTTGCTTAAAACAATCAGTAACAGGTAGCACTTGCGGGGAAATCATCACTGAAAGGACACTGGATAACGATAATTAACACTATGTATAAGTGCTTACATAGATTGTACAGGGCCAAGGAACAGTCCTGGGGTTGTGTATCCAAGAGATTTTTAAAAAGGAAAAAGTGTATGGTCAGGTTAGTCCAGACTATGTAATGGGGTTATGGCACAGCTCTGTGTTGAGCATTGAGTACTACAAGCCAGAGGTACTCTGGCAAGCTCGTGTACTAATACTCTAAAAATTACTCAGTCAGGAGCAACTATTTGCAGGTCATTTATCATCATATCGAGCTTCTACAGTTACACAGAAAATGTGCCTTGGTAGAATTGTCAGTGGCAAAAACTTGAGGATGAATCAGGATGCTAAAGGAGGCTTTGTCAATTAATACATTATTATAAATTAAAGGTACACATTAGAAATTAATTTTATATATGTCTTTTAAACAGTTTTAAACTTTTTAAAAGAAGTTTAAGTTTGGGGAAACTTGTTGTAAGATAGCCTCTGGGCTTCACAAGCTCAGGAGGCTGTTGCAACTGTCATACAGTTAAGTGCCTGCTGCAGAATTGTCTCTGTGTTCCACAGGAAAGAGGGAGGAGAGAAACTTGCTTTTGTTATCTGTGTTAGCACAGTGTAGGTGGAATTTTAGTGAGTCTAACTACATCTTTGTGGATAAATTTCCATTCTCCAACTCTGTTTTGGGCGTGTAAATGTAAAAGGCAAGTAAGCGTATATAAGGAAAGTTTAAAAGAATTATGATCATTGTGTCAGGAAGTTAGCCATGAGTCCATTTGAGTTTTTTAATGAGTTCTTTAAAACCAGTTAACAAGATATTTTTTTTCTTCTTTTTTTTACTGTTCTATTTCAAGCTGTTGAGAATGAACATGTAGACATTGTAAAGTTTCTGCTCCAACACGGAGCAAACGTTAATGGACCACATTCTTGGTCTGGGTGGAATTCTTTGCACCAAGCTTCTTTTCAGGTAACCTGTAAGTGTATCCTATAATTTCCATGTAACTGGTGTATTCTAAGTGATAATTTATCTATTTCTTTGCCTTTTTAACGGGTAATTTTTCCTAACCTGCCGTAGCAGTCATAAGGTTGCCTAAATGTTGAAGGGCTTGCAATACACTGAAGGGTGTGTCTGAAACTACGTGAGATGTACGTGTTGGGAAGCAGTAATTATTTAGGTATTGTAAGTATTGTATGTACTCACAAGCCCATGTGTTATACTTGGGAAGTGAATCTCTTACAAGATTTTTCGAGAAACCATTCTGTTTAGTACCTCATCATCAGTGAGATGCATGGCCCATTTCCAGGATAGAAATATGTTAGCTTCATAGTTCTAATACACTAATTTCATTTCCATTTGTGTGTATTGTGTAAATGAGGAAATGTGAAGAACTAAATTAAACTTGTCTATTTTTTTCTGCCATTACTTTTTCGGTACATTTTTAGAATATTGTATTTATTGCGTTTTTTCTTATTTCTGTTTGGAATGTGTGGGAAAAATACATTATGTCGATTCCCCACTTTTTTCTTGGTTAAAAATAAAAATATTTATTTCAGGGATGCACGGAAATGATGAAAATACTGATGGAGAAAGGGGCAAGCAAGGAATGTAAGGATGACTTTGGAATTACACCTTTGTTTGTTGCTGCTCAGTATGGAAAGCTGGAGAGTTTAAGTCTGCTTGTATCCCATGGTAATAGTCATCATTCATTTAGCTTCATTGTTGTTAAACTTGCACTGACCTGTCACCAGATACAATTTTAGTTCTACTTTTGTACTTCATAACTTCAAATTTTAGTGGTTTTAATGTAATCTTAGTTGCAGATGGGTCTGCAAAACCACCTTAATCGCTTAAAACCTTGCATCAGTAATTTAATGTTGTTTTCAACAAGTGATGGTAGGAAATAATAAAACTATTAAAAGATTAGGGTTCATCAGGCCCTTCTAGAAGCCCTCAATAGCACTACATTAGTGGTCTCATTTTGATGACATTGCTCTTGTAATAGGATATTGTTCAGACTAAGTGAAGATATCTTTCTCTGGTCATAAAGTGACAGCAACAGTTTAATTCACATAACGAACAAGTTTGATATGTCAAAGTGTGTGTGTCCTTACAACCAAAATTAATTGCCATAACTATTAAGGCTGAGGCAGCCATGACCTGACCAGATAAATAGTGCTAACTGAGCTATCAAAGAGGGGGAAAATCTTAAAAATAATTGCAATCAAAAGATTGCCTAGCTCATTGCCTTTCCTCCAGCATGTTTATCTTGTGTTGTGCTGATCTTTGACAGAGTTAATGTTAAAGCACCAACTGTTTAAAAAAGTTAGCAACAAGCTAGTAAATGTTTCCTTATTGCTGTGGAAAACCTGTTGTGTTGTGAAGTCACTCTGTGAAAACTAATTACTGCTTAATTTGTTGTTTATTTTGTGTGGTGTAGTGGTGATACAAAGTACTGGCTTTTTTTTGTCAGGTGCAGATGTAAACTGTCAAGCCAAGGACAGAGCCACTCCCCTGCTGATTGCTGCGCAAGAGGGCCACACTGAATGTGTGGAACTGCTGTTATCAAAAGGGGCAGATCCAAATCTCTACTGCAATGAGGATAACTGGCAGTTACCTATCCATGCAGCAGCTGAAATGGGCCATAAAAAGTAGGTGATTAAAAAGGCATTAAGACAAAAGATTCTGGTAATAAAAGCCTAGTCAACAAAGAGAATGTTCAGCACTAGAAGAAAGGAAAACAAGTTCTCCAACTGATTTGTAGGTTAGAATTTCTGATTGTTTTCATATTTTAAATGTGCCAGTGAAGTGAACAACCATTTTGATTTTGGCATCTAATCTGAGTCTGATGGACATCCTAATGAGTTTAGAGAGGTTTCCACAGTGCTGAACCAGATACCAATTCACTCAATGGCCATATTTCTTTCACATTTTAAAATATAAAGAACAATAACCTGCTTTTTAGATTAATTGAACAGCTCGTAATTGTAATGATAGTCCTGATCATTAAGTAGCAGAAGTAATGATGTACAAATAATGAATTAGCCAGAAAATCAAAGCTATAGAACAGTTCCTTTAATCCTTTCAGAAATGCTTTGCCCAATCCCAATGATAGAAATTGCTCTTGTAGCAGAAAGCCCAGAGTGGAAGGAAGTTCCCAGAGTAGCAGGCATCTCTCAGGAACCTCATGACTTGCACATTTGTGACAGCACTTGAAATCAAATATATTAATGATGATACTAACTGCAAAATGAGTAGGTGCTTGATCTTAACCCCTAGCAAAAGGAGTTCATCAGCTGAGCTGTCATTAAAGTTTGTGCATCAAATTGGTGCCTTTCAGGGGGTAGGCTGTAGTGACTACTGAGGAAGCTGGGGTTTGTTCATTTTCCCAGAAACGGAAGGTGGGCTAGCAAAGTTGCCAGTACTAGAAATGTCTTTAAATCATGTTTTCTTCATGGCTTTTGCAACAATAGCTAACTGGCAACCTCTGAGCAGCACCAGTAAGTTCCAGTAGCAAAGGAATTGGTGTTTGTCACTAATCCTTGTTAACTGGAAAGGATGTGGAAGGGAGATGTGAGCTATGAAACAGAATGATTTTTCTGTTTCAGTATCTTAGTGTGTGTTGTTGAATGGAAGTAAATATTAATTTTATTTGCAACTCGCATTTTCAGTTTGCTTCCAGACTTCAGAGAAGTCTGGATTTAATGTGCAGTGGTACTCTATTGCTGTAAAAGGGATTGTTGGATAATAGGAAATATCTATCTCTGTTTCAGATTAAAATATTTATTGCCAGCCTAAATCCATGCCAAAGCACAATGTTTGTTATAGGTCTATGTATGAAATGGTAAAGATTATTATTTTATATGAACTCAGTAGTGGAAAAACAGGTAGGATTTTCTTTTTAAGTTGTAAAGACGATATGAAATATGACCATACATTTAAAATTAATTATTGCATAAGATCATAAAATAAATAGTGTTTTTAAATATTTGCAGGATACTAGAGTTGCTAATACCAGTTACTGACCGGATTTGTGATAAAGGCAAAGGCAAAGTGAGCCCTGTGTATTCAGCAGTGTATGGTAATAATAAAGAATGTCTGGAAATCTTACTTAAAGAAGGCTACAGTCCAGATGCTCAAGAGTGCCCTAACTTTGACTGCAGATCACCCATGTGTATGGTCTTCCAAAAAGAGTAAGTATACCTCTTGTATGTTGAAACTATTCATAATTATGTTAGCCTTTATTTAACTTTTTTAAATGTGCAGTTTTCCTGCCCTCCTTCCTCAATTCTTGAGCTGCTGGGGTTAAACTGTAAGCATCCAAACAGTGTGCAAGGGTTTGGATTGCGTGCAGGAGCTGAAGAACCTTGCTGAATTGTCCAAGGGGAAGCTTGGCTCTTTGAAGAAGAGTCTCGTAGAACATAATTGCTGTTTGCATGCTTTCAGAAGGCCTTACCAACATGTCTCTGTTTTCTGTAAATGTGACTCGATGCTGTAATTGGATCTGGCAACTGCCAGATCCTTTTCAGTAAGGACAAGTTATTGGAAAATGGTGTTTTCATTTTCTGTATGCCAGTTTCGTGCATAAGAGAAGCAGAATTAATCAGCTCAATACTATAGCTGTAAGGAGTGCTGGGAAACTGAATTATATATTCTTTTAGATTATGACCCGTTTCTTTTATGCCTGGTGAGTGATGTGTACCCCTGTTATTCAACAAGAAATAAAACAATGCTTACTTCATAATGCAAAGGCTATCATTTTGGAGGAAAAATAAGAAGGTATAAAAAGCCTTACTTCTAAGTATATATATGGTAAGTTAATGGGGTGCTCTTCATGTCTTTATTGTTGATTTTTTTTTATATATTTTTTTTTTTTTCCCCCTTTAGTATAGAAGTTTCTTCTTACTTTTCTGTGGGAAATTAATCTGTGCAGGAGTGGGCTATTGCTGTAAAAGATCTAGATGTTGCTGTCCCCAGGCTCGCCTTGTGCTCCTCCCAAACTAATTAAATATATAAAATAACATTCAAAGGATTGAATACTGGTACAGCTCAGGTCAAGACAGAGAATAAAATCTCAAGTCACATCTTGGTGGTTCTGAGCTTTGTATAGAGCTGTAATGTCATTGTGGTTTGCATTTTAATTGAGACTTGACAGCAGTTACCTGAGATTGCTTTTATGCTTTAGAACAACAGAGCATTTTCAAGTAGTAGAGAATACATTTGAAAACTTTTTTTTATTCAGCTGATCACTGTCTGTCATTTAATATTTTGCCAGAGTTCTAGTTCACCTTTTGCAGACACTCCTCGGAAATATTAATGTGAAGTAATGTTATGTGGCTGATGTGCTGCATTAAGGAAAATATCTTCAATAAAGGCTTTTAAATCTTCTTAAAACTCAGATTCTAACAGTATATTTCATGTACGTGGATCAAAATGTATTGCTTATCTGCTGCCATTTAAATTAATGAGGTTTTGGTAGTGGTGAATTTAGTTCACCGCAATTAAAAAGTAGTTTATCCAGCAGATGCAAAAACATAGCTTTTGGGGCTGGCTTACATTTGGGAATCATGATTTCAGTTTCTCATTCTTGCTTCTTGTCTTTCACAGGGGATCTGCTCTGGTTTCTTTTATTTAAGGAAGAAAAATCAAACTATGCAATATTTTTAACTCTTCTTATAGTGCAGAAGTTTGTCACCTGCAAACATTTTTAGCCAAAATACTAACATATAGACGATGTGTCTTAGTGTCCTGAATCCTAAAAACAATTGAGGCTCGTACACAGATGTGTAGAGGCTATTTAAGAAACTATTTTTTATGAGAAAGCTTGTTATAATAATAAATGGTAGTGTTGAGGTGATGTACTTTTTTTTTTTCCCCCTTAGATAAAGCTGTTGAAAGAATTAACTTTGCTGGGATATTCTTTGCTGAATGTGTTTGAATATATGTGTTTGTAAAGTGCGTACTGGTTGCCATGATATTAATTAATAGGATCGAATATTTTTACAGTTGCCTTAGGAAAATTTTTTAAAACTTTACCAAATATATGCCATCAATCTACAGTGCCATAATTGTAATAACTAAATTGCCAGTCATTCATAATGTTCCTGGAGTGAAAATACTACAGTAATATTCTGATTCATTTTATCCTACTTGAACTAAAAGGATTTATTTCAAGGAGGGAAATGAAGAACAGAATTTATTTATTTTTTTAATAGTGAAAGTACATCCCAGTGACTGTGCCTGTGACAGCCTCTTGTATCTCTGGTCAGGCTGCAGGTGATTTTTAATTGCTTGAGACAGGAACTCATCCAGATCCAAAACGGCGCATGTGAAATCACGCATCAGGGTATGAGGCAGAATGTGCTTTCCCGTATCTCCATAAATGATACGTAAGGTGTGCAGTGAAGCAACACCTAGGATTTGTTATTCCTAATTTTCATTGCACGCTCCTAGAAAGTGGTCTTTAAAAATCCTTGGACATAATTTTTCCCATTCTGTCCTATTCTTAGTATATACTAAATAATTTAGGAAGGGATGCAGACCAGGTAATTACTAACATGTACTGTAAATGAGGCAGGTAACATATATCACCACTTCTATGAAGTAATGTGCAATCTAATTACTAACTAAAAAGCAACACACTATCGTAATCTCATTCATTATCGTATTACCATACTATAATTGATAATGATAAAATGATTTTAGCAACAACACTTTAAAATGTTTACAATAGTTCAGTAGGTTGCAGAGCTTCCTGCAAATACAGCTGGATGTAAATTAAACTGTTAAGAAGTTTGAACATTAGGCTGGTCCCTGAGTTCTGGGGCGCAATCATTTGATATTTTCACATATTTGTTCATCTGTTGCGTATGGCATATTTTAAGGTGAAACCTAATCAAATGGGCACAGTGCTTTCTGCTTATAGCAAGCACGTGGCAGATCAGCAGTGTGGCGACACCTCTGGCTTACAGCTACTAGTAATAGATGGCTTTGAGCAGTTTCTATTTGCGATCAAAAGGCTTGCTTTGAAGGGCTGGAAGTTGGTTGGAACCCTAGGTTTTTCAGGACAAAAAGAATAAATGTGTTAAATGTAAGGACAGGGGTCTCCTGAAGTAGTTCTACATTTGAGGCTGATGCTTTGCAGAAAGAACTGCAGTCCGACGGGCATGCTGGGTTTTTCTTTGGTTTGGGGGGATTTTTGGTAGAAGAAATTTGGTTTCTCGGAGGTAAGAAGTGAAATGGTAGATGCTTTCTGGGGAAAAACTAACACGATGTCCTGTTCCTTGTGTGCTGTTCATAGGTTTTTTAATTTCATTGATATTTTCCTGAAATACGGGATCACCTTACTTGGGATTAATTTGGGATATTGCCTGTTCCATGAGAAGTTTACTTTGTTTCAACGCTTCTTGAAGCTGGGCTGTTCACTGCCTTCTGGAGACCAATTATCAGAGTTCCTAAGTTACACAACTAAAGCGCGTGCAGAGTACAAGGAATGGCTGCCTTATCTGCTCTTGGCTGGTTTTGATCCAGTGAATTTAATGCACAGATTCTGGTAAGCAGATAATGTTATCTTGTTGCCAATGTTACTTAAGGCGTGCTTTCAGAGGATAGTACTTGATAATCAGTTGCCATGATCAGGAATGGTGAGGCTTAGGGAAAGTCTGAAATAAATCATTCACGGGTAATGGCTGGATTCAGTAAAACAAATTTCTCTTAGGAAGAAAGCCAGAATGGAGATTGTTTTATCACTACCCTGGAAAAATGCATCATTTTGCAATTTTTATATCTAACATCTCTTATTAGCCCCCAAATTTAGTTACAAATTGCATATTTACGTATCATATGGTACTAGTAAAAAGATTTTTCAAATACCAAGAAAGAGGTCAGGAGGGATGGGAAACAAATGTAAGGTGAAGCTGGGCCAAGGCTAGGAGGAGAGGAAACGGGTGCAGTTAAGAGAGTGTGTTAAACAAAATAATGTGGCCAAAATTCCAGTCTGTGTTGTGGTTTTGGTGGGGTTTTTTTAAGTTCTTCCACTTACAAATAACTGGTTGGTCATGTTTTATATTTAATTAGGCATACAGAATTAAATCTAAATTATATTACATTATAAGCAGAATTGTATTTAAAATTATGAGGTATTTGTATTTTCTTTGGGGTTCTTTCTTGTCTGTGAAGAGGACACTTACACTTTACTACCATATGTCTCAGCTGTTAAAATATAATGTGAGATGTATGAACTCATTACACGCATTCCTTAACTGTATGAAAGGAGTAGGATTTTAAGGTTTACTTAAATATTGTTTTGTATTTCAGATACTGTTAAGCTATCATGGTTAAGATATCTTCAGTAGTTTTAAATGCAGTCATTTATGACTTGGTGAGATTCTGTTATCGTTAGCATCCGTGGCTTTCTGAACAGTAATGAGAGGAGCATATATAAAGCATGGTGTATCTGTGCTTCTGTAGACCATATTTATTCATAGAAGACTAAATGAATGCAAAAGTAAACACACTACAAGATTGCAATTTAGTGAGTAAACAAATCTCACTGTCCATGTATATCATATATGATGCTTTTTGATCTTTTGTAATGTAATCCACAAATACTTTTATACCAATTACTTCCTTTGTTTAAATATCCACTTTTAAAAATAATGCTTACCATGTCATAATGTATAAAACTAATGTTTTTATAAGTTTAACTTCAATATTAACTATTCCATTCTGGAAGAAAACAGGAAGATAGTAGACAGCAAATGACACTTATGCATGTGGTTCATTAACTGTCTCTGGCTCCTTGTGCAAAACAACTGTGTAATCAATTGTAAGCTGGTCAGTCTAGAGCACCGGCAATTTTCATTACCAGTGGAAAAAGTAAAATCACCATTCTCTTAAAGAAAGGTAGGCAATCAGATCTCTCCTGTATGGTTTTTGGTGAATGTGTGAAAGTTAAGTCAGATATGAAAAATTAAATAATAAAAAATAGAAAGGACATCAAATAATTCTGACGTGAATCTCTTGTAAAAAACAAGTGTATTAAAAACTTTAGTCTGGTATTTTTGTGTATTTAGAGCATTTAGATTTCCATTCAGATGAAAATTCAGGATTGTATGCATCTAGCCAAGAAGCTGTTCTGTGAAATTGCGTGGCTCTTCATCATGTGTAAGACTAAAACATTTGGTTTACCTGCTGTTACTTAAACCTCCTTATACACTTTATTCAATTAAGCTATTGTTAGAAGTTCTTTACACATGCTAAAGGTTGGAAATATAAATCATACTGATTTCTGAATACATATAAATGTGATCTCTGGTAGAAGGAGAGTTTGAAACACTTGCAAATTTTGAGGGTCTTTCTTTTGTTTTGTTTTAATAAATAAGTAGCTGCATATGTGTGCATTTTTCCCCCCAAAGTGATGGTAATGCTTATAATGCTCTGGTGCCTTGAGCCCTTATTAAAATGTAGAAGGAAATGGAATAAGAAATTAGTGCAGATGAGAATGCTGCCTATTATTGAGGCATTTAAATTTCAGAGCAGATATTTTTCTCTTACAGTTTAACTTACTTTTAATAAGAAATGGAGGAAGATAAAATTACATTAGTAAAGGGTTGTCCTGTCAAAATTACTTTGGATTTCTCTTTAATGTTTTTCTGTTTCTGGGCTTAGGATGTAGGTTGTTAAGGATTTGTTAGAAAATAGTGAAGCTTTCTATGAGTTGTTTCCATTATTATATTTACGCTATTGTGTAAAATGGTATTTTATGGGAGTTTTCATTATGCAGGATTTTCTCTGTGGGCAACGATGCCTTTAATTTCACCCTGGAGTTCACAAACTGGAAGAGACTTCCTCCAGCTGTAGAGCAAGACCTTTCATACTGCAAAGAGAAGTTCACTTGGATGCCCAAGAGCCATTTTGGTAAGCAGTACAGTTAAGAAAAAAGTCTCCGTGTGTGCTAGCTTCCAGGTTGTAAGTGGGAAACAGCTCTGTGTGCTAATGCACGATGGCAAAGAAGGTTTAATAGTCAATAGACATTACTTGTCCAGAAACTGGGGAGCAGAAATAGTTGTTACCCTAAACAAACAAACATGCAAAAAATACTTGAAAGAATTTGACTCATTACATTGTTCAGTTTGGAGTTAGCATGCTTCAAGTAGGTATTCTCAGTTTAGACTATCTTGTCCACTTCAAATTAATGCATGTGCTATGAAATATGGGTAGTGACTGTAAATTAGTATTGCACCTTCCTGAAATGATTTGTTCAGCCCCTTGGAAGATTTAAGGTAAGATGATCAATATTAATTGGTTAAGTTTTCTAGACGATACCTCACTGTGGTGTTGTTGGGTTTTTTTTTAACTTTGATTTGTATTTCCAGTGAAGTATCTATCCTGTTCTGTAAGCATTTGACAGTAATTAAAAGTAATTAAAATACAAACTATATAAAACATCATATTAAATACCTAGTAACCTAGCTGTTCATTGTCGCTCCTGTAATCAAAATATGGTCTGCCAAAAAGATTCAATAATTGATTGTCCAGTGCTCACTGCATTCACCCTTTAGAAAAGCAGCTTTAACATATAGGTCATGCTCTGTGACCTGTGCATTAGGTGTTCTCATCTCTAGCTTAAGGCTTGCAAAATGTATGGTCCAGTGGAGTTACACACCTGCCATACTTACCCTTCTATACTTAAATAGAGAACTTACTGCAGTTAATATTACAGATTCCTTGTGAATAAAATCAATGGCGAAGCCACTCTAAGAGAGTTTGGAGGCACTAGAGTTCTGCATCAGGATAAGCTGATCTATAATGTCAAAGTTTGTTTGAGTGAATGCACATTTACAGACAGGTTTGTGTATCTTTTGGCACAGTGTTTGTCCTACGTTAAGTTATTTAGCAACATGTTAGAACATTTGCATCCTATGCCAACCGAGTCATGCTACCATTTAATACTTATAAGTATTTTCCCTTATGTTATTATGTTGCCTGCTTTACTTCTAGACTTAATTTTTCATTTCTTTTAAGGTGGCATGGGCCTCTCTCTCCCCAGGAAGGTAGCTGTTCTAGGCTGGTTAGATGAAACTTTCTGATTAAGGACAAAATGATTCTTTGGTACTTTGTTTCTAGAAGTTTAAGCTAACTTTTCTAGCTTCAATAGGGAAATTCCAAAAATGCTGATTCTAGCAGGCAACCACCCTTCACTATCAAGACCTCTGTCTCGTTATCTGCCAAAGACTGAGGGGGCTTCAGATGGGATCCAGCTAAACCAGGTAACTGTAGGCAAGTGATGTAATCCCATGGTGTCCTGTTCATTGTTTGACTGGTTTTTAATTTTTCAGCCTCCGTTCCTTCCCTGTCACACCTTTGTCGTCTTGAGATCCGGTCCATTTTAACGAGTGAACGCCTGCGATCGGACCGATTTATCCGAGAATTGCCATTGCCAGCTTGTCTCCAGGACTACCTACTCTACTTAGATGTACTGCGAGTCTACGATATCCCAGAAGCAGAGGATTATCTGGCACAGAGAGAGGAGGGACCTCCTTCCACCAGTCATTCCAGTGCTGAAGATAGAGAGAGGAGGGACATCTGTAGCACTGGTGCTAGGTGATGGCACTGCCAGTGACTGAACTCTGCAGCTGCAGATTTTGTAATGGCAATTAGCAGATACTGGAAAAGAACTACTGTAAATACTCTTTTCAAGCTGTAGTTTTATACTGTATCTAGAAGTTTGTTAGAAGTTCTATGATTTACTTGTTTAAAAAGTCTGTTGTAGCTTTCTAAGTCTGTGAACACTTCCTCGTTTTTGAAAGGAAATTCTTAACTCTTACGGAGTAAAATTAGCTTGTTCAATGAACATAGCTTATATAGGGGTCAAAATCTATTTGGTCAGACACTGTTAATAGATGCTTTGTTTCTAAGTACTGCATATACCAAATGAAATTACGTGAAAGTCAAGGAACACGATACTATAGCGTTGTTATGAATTTGTGTGTGATCTAGCTGAACCAGAGATAGGAAAATAATAAAAGAAACAAAATTGTTTGCTGAAGAAACAGTAATTTTCTTTTTTTTTTTTTTTTTTTTTCCCTTCCCTTGGTCATCTATTATTCGGCAGATCATTGGAGTGGGAGGCTGGCTCAGAGCCTGCACCCAATCCCTCCTGTTGTGTAGCCCACGCACCAGGTGTGAAAAGTCCCCACAAGCACACCGACCTGACACAGCTGTACAAAAATCTCTCTTTTAATGAAGTGAAAAAGCAATGGCCCTCTCATCAGGATAGATGACAGGGCTGGGCCAGGGACATCTCAGTGGAAGACAGCTGCATCCCTCCTGCTGGGAAAGCCCTCATCCTGCAGAGGTGAAGCCAGTGCTGCTGGGCTCACTGGTAGTAGATGCTGAAGGCATGGAGGATGTACAGGAAGGTTGTGATGAAGGCAAAGAACTGCACAAGAGGAAGAAGAGCAAAAGTTGGGGTCAGCTGGGAGAATCTAACCCCATCTGCTCTTGGTGCTCTTGACCTGTGGAAACCTCCCAGCCTAGACCTCTCTCCAGTCTCAAAGAGGAGGCAAAGCCTCTTGCATTGCCCAGGAGGCAGCCATGCAAGGCTGTCCATGAGCTACTGGACCCTGAGAAGCCCATGCTGGCTGCACAACGCAACAGAGATGAGGAGCTGAAGCTCTGGCCAGTGTGACGCTGCTGGGCTTGGGATGGCTCTGCTGTGGCTTTAATATTCACTCCTGTGTCTCCCCAAGGAGAACTGCGGGCGCTCTGGCCTGCTGGGTTTTCTGGACAGACTCACCGATGCGGCACTGTTGAGCTGGTAGTAAAGTGGTGAGTGGGACTCAGAGTTGATGGTTGCGTTGGCTTGCAAAACAGCAGCACTCATGTACAGAATGGCTGTGGTGCCGTGGTACAAGCTGTCCTGCAGAACAAGGGAGTGATGAGGATCAAAGCCTGCCCGGGACTGTCCTTCTCTGATTCACCCTGAGGACAAGGTCCATCCTCTGCACATGTGAGTGCTCAAATGGGGGACACTCACCTGGATAGGGGCTGGGACCAAACCCTCGTACCATGCTAAACCCTCCCCTGTTCCCATGCAGCACGCATGGCATAGCACCGCTTCTCTCGGCATTTCCAATCGAGGCAAAAGGAGGAAAGGGTTGTTTGTTTGCAGAAGGGCTGGCAGCTGGCCAGCTAACCTGTCACCAGTCACAGTGGTCTTGTGCCCATGTCAACATCTGCCAGTGTCCCAGCCCCTCCTTACCAGTACTTTCCAGTTCTCGCTGTTTTTGTGAAAGCCGAAGATGTAACTTAAGAGGAGCAGCAGGGAGATGAGGCAGGAGCTGAGGGACACATACATCACCCATCCCTGCAGCAGTGGTAAGGAGACGGAGGTAGCAGCAACGAGGATCCACACCCAGGTCCCACAGAGCTGCCAGGAACAAAGACAGGTGCCTCCTATGAGAGCAGGATGGGGAAAGCCCCTCTCCTCCTCAAGTCCCTTCTCGCCTCCCTCCCGGGCCAGTCCCAGTGGCCATGGGAAGCCCTGTGTCTTCAGGCAGTGTGGACCAGCCTCCCGGAGCACCCTGGCACAACAGCAGCACCGCAAGCTGGCACGAGTTTCCCTGAACGCTCTTAGGAAATACTTCAAAATATTTCTTACAAAAGGGGAAAGTTTGCTGCTGTGTTCAACGCAAGGAAACTTTTCACCCTGAGGGCTTCGGTGGTGAAGCCAGAAAATATGCTTTTACGGCTGCGTTGGCCCAGCCCTGCCTGCTCGTTAATCTCCTGGGCTTGAAATCACAGCACAAGGAAGTCTCCTCCTGACTCTGTGCACCAGCCCAGAATGAGTCGCTTGCTCTTGGTCCACATAAAATATTTTCTGTGCCCGAATTGCACGTGGGGTTATCTGGATAAGCTCACGCCACCCTGTGCCACTCCAGCTCTGGTGGATGAAAGTCCCCCAGGTTCACAGTGAGGAGCTGAGCCCGCTGGCACAGGAGGCAGACGGGAAAGCCCAGCTGCTGTGACTGCACCCGAGGAGCGCAGGTTGTGTGGGTCACTGGCGCTGTGTCATGTGTCAAAGTACACCAGTGTTTATCTGAGCCAGTCCCACCGAGTGCCCTCTGGACCCAGAAGCAATTGAAAGATTCATGGAATGTCACAGATTACAAGATACCCAATTGCCTTCAAGCCCTTGGAAAGACTTAATACAGTCAACAAAATTCCCTTCATTTTCAAGCAATTTCTATGTGAAAACTAGAGCTCCTGCCCCAGAGGCGCTGGCAGCTCTTCAGCCTCCCCCAGCCCTAGGGCAGCCGGTGACCGCTGCGTGGGCTCTGCAATAGTGCTGGAGTGTATCTTGTCCTCAAGCTGTTCCAAAAAATTACATCACGAGGACCATCTCTGTGTATTCAGTATAAGCTAAAAGAAAAGATGTTATTTCCCATTAACGCTGTCTTCAGGATCGATTTGGAGACTGCTCCCTGATTTTTAGATTCACGAGAACCATTAGCGGGGTGCTGTAAAGCAGCTAAGCTGGGCATACTCACTATCTCCGGTAGGATGAATGCATACGGGATGGTTTTGAAGACGGCGGGTCCAGAGGGCAAGGTGGGCTGCGTCGGGGCCGCAGGGATATGCGCCGAGGCCATCTCTTCTCAGCTGATGCTGTGACTGCTCCGGCTCGGCTCCGCTCACATTTGCCTGCACCGCTGCTGTGCGGGGTTTTAACTGACACACCCGCAGGGACGTAATCACAGAAACCAGCCCAGGCTGGCACCACGCCGCTTCCTCCAACTGAAGGAGCCCTCAGCAACCCTCTGGTTATTGCGGCTGGCTTCACACACCCTGCTGCCAACACTGCAATGGGAGAGCGACGGACCCTGGCCCCGCCACTGGCACACAATCAACTCAAGGTCTTTAATGAGAGTGAAAAGAAAAAAAGTCCTACGCCACACCGGGACAGAAACATTTCCTGCAATCAATTTTTGTCTTTGGCACTCTTTCAAGCCTGAAATATTTTCACTTCCACTGTTGTTGCCTCCTCCCCTTTCTGTTCATGTTTCTGCTCCGTGTTCTTGTCAGATTGCCCCGCACCCACTGGGCACATCCAGCTTTCAAAAACTTGTAGCCGAACATTTTTTACAGACAACACACTGGTAAAAGACAGGAGGGTTTGCCTGTGTGCTCCTAAGTGCCCAGAAAGGTCTGAGGACAGCTACCGAGACAGCTTTAATTTTTACCGCCTGGCATACATGCTTTGGATTTGACAAGCACATGCTGTTTTTTCCAGAGGACTCTACCTCACCAGTAACTGGTAGGATGAAAGGCCTTATGGCCTAGTGAAGTCATTCTGTCCTCTCTAACTCAGGCAATACTCTGCAGCAGGAGGAAGACAACATCCTAATAAGATACCTTATCTCTGTTAGGAGAGCCAAGTGATGCCCTAGGAATCTGGCTTCTATGCCAAGCTCTTGTGCAATACAGAGCAAAGATCAAATCTGTGACGTATCTCATTGTCTCAACCCCTCCTAGGCTGGGGGGAAGTGCTTTGTGGCATTTCTGGAGGCTCCAGTTTACAAATGCTGTCCCTGGGAGCTGGCTCCAGGCAGTGTGCTGTGGTCTTTGAAAGATCTTGTTTTAAAACATTTCACACCAGACAAAACTAGTGCCTGGCTTGGACTGAAATCCACCTGTGTGGTGCCCACCTACCTCACCAGATATGGTGGCAACGTAACCATCGCCATGCAGAAAGCATCCAGAGACTCCAGTGCAAAAGAGAAATCAGATTAATAACTTCCCAGTGGGAGCAGGCAGCACTTATGGCCTGTGGTTACAAACTGCTCAGGGAAAAGAAGTCTTTAACATCCTGGTCCACCTGAGGAATACTCCGCAGCTCATCAGCCTGCCTTAAAAAGTCAGCACCGGGGGAGCTACCGGATGGCGTGGCCTTGCACAGGGAAAACGCGGCATGCCCTGAATTCTCACCAGCTTTTATTTGTATTAGGTGGGTCAAGCGCATTCCTGTGAATAACCCAACCTTTTCCTGAGTGGGAAAGAAAAACAGTAAACCAGTCTAAAGACAGAGCAACCTGCTGTCCACTGATTGGACAAGAGATGATTCTTTTTTCCTAACCTGGCTGACCTTGCTCAGCAGCATTCTTAAAGATTATTGCTATTTTCGTTGCCTGTTACCGGTCTACTGGGGTACTGTGACAAAGAGTCTTTTGTTCACCCTGTTTAAAACAAAACTGGAAATTAATTGGAAACTGCATGAGATGAGAAAAGTGCTGCCTCGGCATTTGCTCAGCTTAGGCAAAATATGGCACTCGACATGGCTACAACAGGTACATGTAGCAATAGGCAACCACAGCTTTGTCTAACATTGCAAAGAGGAAAATTTAAAATGTAATTTCCATTAGTTAAACTGATAAAATATTTTAATCTCTCAAAATGTTAAATATGTTAATATTCATTACAATTCAGATAGTACCCATAGTTTCTTTTTTGTAAGAATTTATTTATATTGTTACCCCATTCTTGCATAGCCTGAATTGGTCTTCTGTAATCCATTCACACTCCAGGATTGTTTTCCCTCGCCTCTCCTAAGAAATCGTAAGCCAGCTCTGAGATATCAAAGGCTTTGTGAGTGTTTTCTGACGACAGCAGATACTGAAGCGCACCATCATTCTCTCGGCTCTTTTTCAAAAAGTCAGCAATCACCTTCCAGCGAGATGCTTCAGACTCTTCATCAGCCCACTTGTAGTCGGGGAGGAAAGTGGACTGAAGGAGAGGGAAGACAGAATCATGGTACACCAGGATAAACAGAGACTTCAGAAATTCTCGATCTCTCTGCAGAGAAAAGTATTTGAAAATACTTCAGTGCAAATACACGGTGTTGCCAAGCACTTCTACAGAAGTATTGTACACAGAAAAGAAGAAGAAAAAAAAAAAGAAACCAAAGAAGAAAACCTTCAACTAACCCCCAGTTCCCAGGATAACAATGCTCATGGGATGTTTATATTTCTTCCTAAAAACGCCAGTGTGACAACCATTCCCCCCAGCCTCTGCAGGTACAAACAGACTGTTATCCACGGCTCCTGGGGAAGTGTCACATCCTCCCCGCCTTGGAAGCCCAAACTCCACTCATTTCTCTACTGCCCTAGGCAGAGAGTTTCAACAATCCCACGCTCCTCACAGCATGTGGCTCTTAGCAGGAGGTACGGCCACACCGTAAGCAGTTAGTTCACACCTTGACAGGACATTCTGTGTGTGGTGAGAATTATACCCTGCCCCTGTAAAGACCAGCTTGCAAATCCAAGAGACTAAGAATGAGACTGGTATAATTATCAAACGCTGAGAAATCACGACCGCTTAACTAGAAAAGATTTGTGCGCCTCATTTTCCATACACACGCTAGGAAAACCCCTTCATGCAAGGACACATAGAGAGCACTGCCTCCTGGAAAACTCGATGACCACCGAGAATCTTCCAGAAATGTTCCCAAAACATAAGTGCTATGACTGGCATTGTACAGTTCACATCTCAGCAGGAGATTTAGCAGCTAAGCATCGTATAACCATGCAAGGAGGAGTAAGAATTCGCTAGGCAGCAGTCCTACCATGGGAGTGGCACATGACAAAAATCAGGTAAAACTGGATGGTTCTGGGATACTGAGGAGTTACTAATTCTTTGAGCAGATCAGCTTTCATTTTGGATGAATGGCCTTGAAAGAGCGATTCTGACTCAACAGCATTTTGTTTTCTTTGCGTAAACGGGGAGATCTCATGTATTTATTCAGCAGCGTGCACAATGAATGAAATATCCTGCTGCTGCTCCCAAGTGAAGTGTCTTGGATCCAGAGCCAATGCTTTTCTCATTCAGTTACCTCCAGCTTCTCTTTGTCCAGAGGATAGGAGGTAGGACAAGGTACCGGTAAGCCTGGTGACATGGCCAATTCAGTTCTTCTCCAGCTGTCTATATGCCAAAATGGGAGATTACAGCTGTCTGAGGTAGGAAGATTTGCAGAATTTGGGGGCCTTTTTCCAGGCAGACTGTGGGAGGACTGGAGCTCAGAGGTTGAAGGAGGAAAGATTGTTTTGTGGACATACACAGCCCCTTTTGTACCAGTGGGAAGTTTTTACCAGTCAAGTATTGGAAGCACATCATGAAAGGGAGCCACACTTTGGGTATGAGCCTGTAATAGCTTCCCCGCTAACAACCGTGTACAAACACTGACAACAAGTTACAAATTAATTTCATTTTCCTTCTTCTCCTAGTTTACTGTTATAAATGTGGGTAAGAAACGTTAAGAACTGCATTTAGCATATCTACATTTTCTAAATAAATGTATGGTGAGAGGGAAAACTAACTACCAATAACTGACAGAAAGCTTCTAGTTCGAATTAGATTGAATATATGTGAAAGAAAAACCTGTAATTTATTACCTTCTCAGATCTCTTCAACGTTCTTTCTCTATCTGCCCAAGCGCTCTAAAATGAAATGAAACGTAAAATCAGACTGAGATTGTGGAGATCTGAGTGATGAAAAGCTGGACATGAGCCAGCAATGTGCGCTCGCAGCCCAAAAGGCCAGCTGTATCCTGGGCTGCATCAAAAGAAGCATGGCCAGCAGGGCGAGGGAGGCGATTCTGCCCCTCTACTCTGGTGAGACCCCACCTGGAGTACTGTGGCCAGCTCTGGGGCCCTCAGCACAGGAAAGACATGGACCTGTTGGAGCGAGTCCAGAGGAGGGCCATAAAAATTATCAGAGTGCTGGAACACCTCTCCTGTGAGGACAGGCTGAGAGAGAGTTGGGGTTGTTCAGCCTGGAGAAGACTCCAGGGAGACCTTACCACAGTAAGGTGGCCTTTCAGTACTTAAAGGGGGCCTACAGGAAAGATGGGGACCCACTTTTTAGCAGGAGCTGTTGTGATAGGACAAGGGCTAATGGCTTTAAACTAAAAGAGGGAAGATTTAGACTAGATAGAAGGAAGAAATTTTTTACAATGAGGGTGGTGAAACAGTGGAACAGGTTGCCCAGAGAGGTGGTAGATGTCCCATCCCTGGAAACATGCAAGGCCAGGTTGGACGGGGCTCTGAGCAACCTGATCTAGTTGAAGATGTCCCTGCTCATTGCAGGGGGGGTGGACTAGAGGGCCTTTAAAAAGGTCCTTTCCAACCCAAACCATTCTATGACTCTATAATTGCATTTTTAGTCACAAAAATTTCTCTCACTGAAATCCCACAGTAAATTAAGCTCCTGTTGCAGTTCCGCTTTCCTCACGCTCCCCATTCCTCCCTTGTGCCAGTTTAGTTCATTTAAGCAAACAGCCATTCCACTAAGTTTTACAGATGTGGGGATTTGGAGACTTGCAGTTATCAGAGCCATATAAATGAAATCAAGGGGATCCACTTTTCAGGAAAAAAAAAAAAAAAAAATCACAACCGAGGTTGATTATTTTTTTTTCTACCCTGCAAGCATGGAGGAATACAGCCTAACCCCCAAGGTTGACACTTCTAACAGTAGTGTCCTTCAGGCAGAAATAACTCAGCTGTTGTTGTCTGGTACTAGGACACCTGCAAAGGACCGCAGTGTAAATACGGTGAGCACTGTCTTGCCAGTCAGAAGCTAAGTCAGCTCCTACCTGTCACGAAAGCAGCACCATCCTAGAAGCCAGACAAAGCTTCAAGCAGCTAATCCACCTGAGCACTCTCTTTCTGCAGCTACATGGCTAGCAGTTCTCACACTAGCCCATTTATGTCTTTGCATCCCATCTGCGTGTACTCAAGCGTTCTCGTGCAATTTTGAAGGCACTTAGACACAGAGATCTGCACGCACTTGAAACAGTTGTAATTTTTCTGTTGTTTGACTTTTCCATTTATCTTTTCACAGGATAAAAAAAAGTTCAAATTTTGCAAACTATCTGGAAATCTTGACACATGAGATGGACTGAATGTGGTGTAGATAACATACGCGAAGTGCATCCATCAGGTCTGGCTGATCCATCAGTTGAGGGAAAGTTGCTAAAATAGGATTACAGATTAAATCTGAAACAGAAAACAAACGCATTCAAGGCTCAGGAAGAAAGAGGATGATTTTCAAGGTATCAACACATCAAGGTATTCAACACATCCCCTCCCCTCAGAATATTTCAAAGGGAAAATTAGCCGTAATAATACTCCAGAGCAGCAGGGAAGGTCAAAGAGCTAACTGCTGGATTCTCTGACAGTAGCAAACTCCCAGTGGCTAAGAAACAGTTAACCTGAGAGGAGAGACAGACAAAAAACGATTGCTGGTTTATTACAAGTCAGCAAGCAAGAGATCTTACTGATTTAACCTAAGGGTTGATTGAGGTGTTTTTCCTCGTTTCTGCACCTGTCTTTTTGATAAACATCTGAAATTGTGCTACCTGATTTGGATGTTATGAATAAACACACTTTCACTCTACCTTAATCTGGCTTGTGTTGTTGTGCGTGATTTTAAGATAGCGGGGCAAGTGGCAGGAATCAAAGCTCTTTGTTACAAAGCAGAGAAAATCTTGAGCCCAGGGGTCCAGAAGCGCAGGGGTCCTGTCATTATTTTAGTTAATAAGATTGTGGATAAGATTACAGGAGTGCTAACAAGTGACATACAGAGGAATTTTGGTTGAAGCGTTTTCTTTCTCTTGTGATTTTAAATATTTAAATGTACACTGTTGTTTCTTCATGTTGAAGTTGATGGAAAGTTTAGTAAATGCTAACTATTTACTAATAACAAATATTTAAGGGAAACAAGCCAGAACTGATTATTTTTGTGAAATATAATAGGCATTTTAAAGTTGCCTATTTCTAAAGTGATAGTTGATTTTGAAATAAGAAAAATCTTCTTTTGTTACACTAGAAAAGTAGAAAATGGCTACCAGAACAACTTCTGAAATGCTGGAGTAAAGCCTTTAAATCATTCCAAATGAAGTCTGAATCCAAATGGATGCAGTTTAACTCCAGAAGTCATCAGCCTGATCTATTGTCCTACGTTGTAAAGATCAAATCAAGTAAGTATGGCAGTTCTCGACTGTCCTTTAAAAACTAAGCATTTTCAGTTTCTCTGTGATGTTTATTAAAGAAAGCATTAATTTATGAAGGGTCTGACTTTCAGATACTGAAATCAGTATACTCAGAATATATATTTAAGTTCAAGAAAATCAGGAAAGGAATTAAATTCTGAGTACCTTTGAAAGTGGAACCTGTAATTCAGATGCCTAAGTATGGCGAAAGATTGTTAAGTTAAAAATGTTAGTAAGTGCAAAAGCAAATTTATTTGCCATAGGAACAGATGATAGATAATTCAGTCTGGAGAAGAGACGGGAGAAAATACAAGGAAATCACTTCGCAGTACCAATATAAATTCAACTGTAGTACAGTTAAGAAATGTCATTTTTCCATATTTCAGATAGATTTTAAATGGAGAAGACTATAAACTATTACAGTTCTGTTGAAGAAAGGTGTGGAAAGAATAAGATACAGAATTGCAAAATCAGAGCAAGATACTGAGTTCTAAAACCAGAACTCTTCCACTTCTGTCTCTCCCTGCTGCATTAGCCAATAAGTAAATAATAATAAAAAAAAATACAGAGGATGACTTAGCCTCTTAGACAAAAACATCTGCCTAATCTCTTCTATAATTCAGAGAACATGCATACACTAGAAATGAATGAGTAAACCTGTGTGCGTGTCTAATCTCTCATTACATGGGAGGTGAAAACAAAACATTTATCTTCCAAATAATCTTTTAGGTTTATTCGCTTTTTATTTATTTTTATTTATTTAGAAATAAGCCTTTACCTATCCACATAGGCTTTTTTTAATGAGAATTTCACTGAAAGCACTTCATTCATACTTCACAGAAAACAAAACTATTCTTGTGGGTTTTGCATTCTGCGATGTGAACTGATGTCAAACAGGGCAACACATTAGATGCGAGTTGAAATATTACTAGTTTGAAATGCAAACACACCGAGTGGTGGTATTCACAACAAGAGGCTGTTCTCTTTTATAAGCAGGGAAAACAGCTTTCTATTTGTCCCCACAACACCTACAGATTGAAAATTAATGCACTGATGCACTGAAATCCTCTACACAGGGAGCATGACCTCCTAACCTCGCAAGATGGTCAGTCAGTGCCAGCAATACCAGGGAACAAAATTCTACGAGTACCCTGTATCAGTGAGTTACCCCTGCTTTCTCGTGCAAACAAGAGACTCTGCAGAGGGCAATTTTCTTTAGGAACCTGATCTTTCTGCAACACACTCTCCATTATGGAGTTCTCCACAACAGCAATTCTTACCTGTGCTTTGCATGCTTATTCTGTCTTTGAGGAGTGCATCACCAAGTATTTGTCGATAAAATATCAAGAGATGGATGTAGCACATACTGCCAATTAACGTTTCTGGTAGCAAACTATTGGGAAAATAAACAACATGCAGCTAAGATTTTTATTCAAAACTGCTCCTACAAAGCATTGTTCACTAAAACTTGAGGGTAATGACAGCTTCATGTCATGTCAATTATTAGCTCATTTTGGCATCTCCATGAACCTGTCATAACTTCTGAAGGTGCACATTGATACAGCCACAACAGCCAGACTCTGGCTGTCGCAGCTTGCAATCTTATCTAAACTTAAAGACTTTTTGTTTGTTTTCAACAAAATCAGAGATCGAGTACAATATGCAGGTGATGCAACCCACATATTTTTGCATAGCCAGTGTTCCAGTGAAGGGGAGCACTTTAGATCTCTGGGACCATTCTGGACTATCTGAAATACTCTTTCATTTTATGGCAGCACCCACAAATACTTACTTCAGGATGTCTTTTGACTGCGCGCTTAAAGACCTCAGTTTCACTACAAGCACAGGCTGTTTCTTGAGTGTTATAAACTGATGAAAAACACCACTACCTGCTTTAGAAATAAATACCCGATATGAAATCTATCATTTTGAAAAAACATTAAGAATCATATTACAAGAATGGACATTTAAATTTGGCAAGAGATGGTTTGCTAAAACTGTAATGGTCTAAAAACCAGGAGGAATTGAACACCTGAAAATAGATCAACCTATCAGCTATATCAACATTTGGTCTAACATAAGCTATTACCTCTCTCTAGGATGGTGGATTCATAATATGTGTGGAGTAATGTGGAGGTAAGTGTCCAAACCCAAAAGGTAAAGGCCTTCTATAGCTTGCAGCATGTGGCAAATGGATGTTATTACAGCCTCCAGAGGAAAGCCATGGCCACCCTTATTTAAAACACAGGTGGTCTGTTGTCTGAACCAACTCTTAGTGAAGCTTTATTTAGCCCCGCAGGGAAGAACCAGTATAGATGTTCTGTAGCTTATTTATGCACATAAGTTATATGGGATTGATGACATGGGGCTTGAACAGCTTGGCTTGGGAGTTATTTAGACCAGTGTCACTGCTGAGCCTTGTACCATCACCCCATAGCCAAGAAGCGTTAAGTGCAGTTAAAGAAATAATTTAATGCATTTATCAGAAATAATCCTCAACCTGCAGACACAGGAAATTACAGAAACATTAGCACTTGCAGATAGTTCTGAATCTCACCAGCCCTAACAATCAACTCCCTCTTAGGCAAAATGACAGCACACGAAACAAAACCAGGCTGTGATGACTGCATGCTACTGAGAGCCCCGGCTGAGCACTGCATGTTGTAAATTAGGTACAGCATTTTTTGTATCATTTAATTTATATAATGTTTAGGAGAAACCATACCTCTTCTTGATATTGATGGGTCAACCTCAACTCCTCTCTCGTAGGGAGTACCACCATTTAATAGCAGCTCATACATCCTGTGAAAGAAGAGGAGCATAGTTAAAATAACAAGATCTAAGGACATGTGAGAACAGCACAACCGCTTTCTGAGAGAGAAAGAAACCTGCTATCTCAAATAAAAAACAGACATGGTGCTTGATGTTATGACTAGTATTTTATATGAAATGACTACACCTAATTAAGTAACCAAGCTTCAAATGATAATATTGAAACTTGTATTATGTTGGGAAACTAGTTCATTATTTTAAAATAAATTAGCAACATGGATTGTTTTCCACATGACTCCAATATTTTTCTTACACGAAGCTTAGCAATTGTTTCACTAAAATGTTTTTGAGGAGTCACCGCTTAGGTAGCAAATTTTAGATATGGAAGATTTAAAAGGTTGAAGAATAATATAATCCCAGTTCTGTCAAGAGTCAGTCACCGTTGAAGCAAGCATGCAATTTCACTCTGTAGATACTATGTTTAACTTAATGAATAGCAAACCTATGTTAGCGATCAGATTTAGAAGAGATTTATACAACAGTAGAGGTCTCCTGTGGGTATTTTTTTTGCCCTGTAATCCAAATATATTCAGAATACACGCACACACACATATATATGTGTAGTATTGTAAGTCTACAACAAATCATTTCCGTAAATTAACAGAAAGCTTTCATACATTTAAAATAGAAATACATACATTTGATTGTTATTTAAGATTGTTGGACCCATGCACTAATCATAAATCAGCTGCAAAAATATAAGCCTATTACACTCTCCAAGTGAATGGTAAGAGATTCCTTTACAACAACTCTTACCCGCTTCCAAGTTGTAAACACCGATCTCCTAATTTTTATATGAGAAAGGGATATACAGCAAAGCACACACAAAGAAGAGCCAGAATTAAAAAGGACATTGTCACTCCCTATTAACTCAGACACTTCCATAGTTTTAAAATTCCACTGAAGAATATTTTTAAACACATACTAACTTTCAACATTTCAAACCTGAACGTTTGGTCCAGGGAACACTTCCCACACAAACTTAGTAGAACACACACTGGGTGTGGAAGCAGGACGAGCATTCTCACTGAAAGACCCAGTACAACTTGCACATTAGTCTGGATTACACCTGCCCCTATCAGTGTCTAAGTATGAAATATGAACTTTACTCTTAGCCTACAGTATGTACATACATACATACATATATAAGGGGGGGGGGAGAGAAGGAAAACGTAATAAACTTACTTGGAAGGAACAGGCATTCCATCAGAAGTAAAAAGCTTCAGAAATGCCCAGCCACAGCTTAGCTCTCCTCTTTCACCAGTTGACTAGAAAAAAAAAAAAAAAAAGAGAAACATAAATAACTTGAGCAGCAAAACCAGAATGAGTAACTGAAGCACAATTATTTAGATTAATCACATTAAAATGGTAAAAAACCCAGATATGTGGTAAGCAAACATTGACTATGTCGCATTCTCAGGTGTCTGAAGACGTTTACCAAACAGCGCATACAGTTTTGCTGAAGTTGATCATCCGTGAGCATATTTAAGACACGAAGATTTATAAAGCCAAGAAATACACGTTTAATGGAAATCTAAGTATATCAAGCTCCTGAAAAAGAACAAATGCACAGATACAAAGGTAAAACCCCCCAAACCTGCACAGATGCTCTAAAGAGTGCGGGACAGAAAGGAGAGGAAAAAAAAAATATCCCCAAAGTATTTACCCATCTGATTCCAGAGACAACCGTTTCCAAGCCAGTGACCCTGTGCATCAGAAGGCTTTATTCATAGTACCAGAGACAGCACCTGGGAAAGGAAGCTGATCCTGCATGCCAGATCATCCGTTTCCAGACCCCAAAAGCACTCATAGCAGGTAAGAACTTATAAACACTCCAGCTTTCACTTAAACTTACACTGTAAGCAGAAGCAGATAACTTTGCATAATCCTGACTACTCCAATTAGCATGAGGAGGGCCGTTATACCCCATTGGGTCTCCGTGAACAATCACTTACCAACATGCTGTTCATCACTGGGACTTAAACAGTCCAGTTCCCTACAGATGTACACTCTGCTTGTCTCCCTGCACAACAGTTCTGCATCCCCCCACGAGGAAAATACAGCAATACTCCCTTTGCAACTTCTCTAGACATCTTTTCAGAATTCTGTTGCCCACCATGAATACCCTGCTTGCTAACCACTGTGGTTACCCCACTTTCCATCTTTCACCCATGATTTACATGATTGCCAAGATTCACCTGAGGAAGATTGCAACTGTAATGAAAATGCAAGTGTTCGGAAAGAGGCAGCAAGACTCGAGTCAGTATTGTAGACAAAGTGGCTGAGATCTTTCAGAACAGTGACCTGTTCTGGAAAGCCACTGTATCCTCCAAATATTAGTGTTTCTTATGGTCCTGCATGCATCTGCCTTCTATTACGGTAGTTCCTATGGGCTGTACCCTCTGTTGCCTCACTACCCACTGTACTTTTCAGAAGCATATCTGAGACATATCTGTATCAATCGCAAAATCGCTACAAACCAGTGTCCATACTATTTAAACAGTTAAAATTTTCATATATAGCACAGCAGTCTGAAATGAATCACAAAGACAGAAAAAACGATGCGGGAGTGAAGAGAGAATTGGTCCTCTGCAATCACGTAAGACCTTTGGCAGACTAACAGAAACTATTTCAGTTTAAGTTCAGTACATTCATGTCCACTAGTCAGAAAGTATTTTACTCTCTAAACATAGACTAGAACTAGTAGTTCCAAAACCCAACATGTCTCCCCTCCCTCCAAGAAGCCAAAAGGAAGACAATCTTATAAGCTATAAGCTAGAAAAAGTTCAGCTGAATTTCCATTTGGATGTCACAGTTTGCTGCTGGGATACCGGAGCTTAACATCGAATATGGTTCACTTTATAAACCTGTGCTTGGAATGATTTATATTGCAACTTTACACACTTACATTGCGAATATAAGTGATGCCAAGTTCAAATAATATACCAATGTCTGAATACAGAGAGTTGGACCTGACAAAACAGTCACCATCCAGCAAGCTGGGTAAAATGCCCGTTACCTAATACAAAGAGTGGGGGAAAAAAAAGAAAGTGAATGTACCTTTTTAAAAAAAACTTTAATTTTTAAAGGCCATCAAACCCATCACTCATTCACATAAGAACTCAGACCCAATCCCATTGCATATAAAAGAAAATGATGAGTGGAGAACCAATTTCAGTTGAAACCTTGCTCCCCTTATTCTTTATCTTGCCATGAAACACCACTATGCTACCAAGGTACTTTATTTGTGTGTGATGACAAGCTATTAAAGAACTTTAGATATCAAAAAGCACTTAATTCCCTCCAAGAACACAGCAACAATGGGGTAAAACATGACAACTGCTGTGAGTGTGGCACCTGAAACATGGAAGCACGTGCTCTTTTTTTAATGAAATCAAAGCAAAAGTGCCTGGTCTCTTCACTTCTCCATGAACACCATGAAGTTTGCGCCTGATATCAACTCAAAGTTAACCAGTGCCACCGGCTAGATCACCAGTCCCTTCCGCTACTTTTTCTCCCCCCCATCTCTCTTCTCCAAAGCGTTTTTGCTAAAACACTTGGTTTAGTTTGAATTCATGCACTTCAGCAAGTCCTTTTCTTTTTTGCATGTTCATTTTGATTGCAGTATGTTTTATTTCAACATGAATACCAGACGCAATAGATATCACTAAATAAGAAGCTGGAAACAGATAATTACTGGTGACGTCACTCCCTGAGCAAGAACCTACCCTTGGAGAAAAGGTCCATGTTTGAGGATTTTTAGGTTGCCACGTAGCTCTCACTGTGTGAATGTTACTCAGCACCTAAAAGATTATAAGTGGTGAAAAAAGCTAAGACAACTTTTTCTGGAAAGCTATGCAGCTTTAAGAAAATGCAGTATTATCCCAGATTAATCCAACACTCTGTACACAACAAAGATAAAATTAACACTTTCTCTTCAACTTTATCAGATGTTTTCAGTTTAAAGGACTACAGAGGGAGTTTTCTCTGAAGCCACAGAGAACTTTCCAATCATCCTTGCTTCATATACACCAGTAATAGTCCCTTTTCCCCTAAGAGTGATCAGTGCAGC
>NW_009648550.1:1494882-1501473 GCF_000708025.1 Charadrius vociferus | reverse complement strand
GCAGGAATAAAAGTGCCAGATCATCAGCATTAAATTCTGTTATAAAAAGCTGCTCTACACATAGGCACAAAGGAGAACAGAAGATCAATGGCATGTGGGGGAATCCAAATACAACGCCGACCCAGCTATTCCCAGGCCCATCACAGGAGAGAGGTCAGCCCAGAAAAGGCTCGACTCCACGAACATGAAGGAGCAAAGAGGCACAATGGCAGGTGGAGGAACCGAAATTATGGACTCAGAGAAATGGAGCTCCCACCCCAGCCCCTCCCAGGGCTGCCCAGGACAGCCATCAGCCCCAGGGGCTGGGTGTGACTCCCATCATGATGAATCAACAGGAGCGGCTTGCTGGATCACCTGACAGACTGAAAGGGGTTACTGCTCAGGGAGATGAGACGCTGGTGTGGAGGCGAAGGGCATTTTGGGACTGTACATGACTTACTCTGGGATGTTCAGGGGAGGAACCAAAGGCAGAAAAAGGGAGGGATCAAGGTGCTTTGCGGAGTAAGAAGGGTGGGAAAACAGAGGGATAAGTATGCATGTCTGGCCATGCCTGGCACCTGATCAATGCAGTCTGTCCTGTTTTCTCATTAAACTCCATTTCTACCTATTTTTCTGGGTGAACGGGCTCTATTCTGCATGCATGAGTGTATGTCTAGGTGCTAGCAACTAGCCAGATCACAGGTCACTGGGGGCCTACGTGTCTGTGGTGACCAAGTAAGAGAGTGAGGGTACATATGTCAGTCTGTGATCACAGGAGAGTATCAAGTCAGACTAATTGGAGTGTAAGTTAAGTGACTTGGGAAGCAGATTGTGTGTGTGTATGTGTGTGTCTCAGCCACACAACTGGAGGATTTGGCTACCAGAGGGACCAGAGCATGAAAAGATCCTGAAAGATCCACACCTCAAGACT
Organism: Charadrius vociferus; assembly: GCF_000708025.1. Lineage (NCBI taxonomy): Eukaryota > Metazoa > Chordata > Aves > Charadriiformes > Charadriidae > Charadrius > Charadrius vociferus. The sequence continues at coordinate 1,500,563 of NW_009648550.1, read as the reverse complement.
TTTTTTGATAGCCAAACAACTTACCCGATTGCCATCGAACAGACAGATTCGAACATGTCTACTGAGAACCTGTATACTGACTCCTGGGAGAGGAATCATTTTACAGCTACATAAAGTTACAATCAGGGATACTCGAGTTGGTCTAGGACAGATCTGAAATACAGACAACAAAAGAATGATTACATCTAAAGGCTCCTCCTGGATGTGGTACCAACTGGTACTGAGATGATCAAGTGTAGTGTTCACTAGACTGGATTCTTCTAACTACAAAGCTTGTGTAGTATTAGCAGCAAAATTTCTTTGTAAGGCTTTAGCTCTCTTCTAAGGAAATCACTACAAATATTTTTGATGTGACAGATAGAAGGTCCTATCAAAGTTTGAGAAGAAATAAATATTCTAAAAATGGTGCAAATCAAGATATAATCATTAGCCAAAATGAAAGAAAATGAAATTGGTGATTTCATGGTGCCTAGCAGAAGTTCATGGTTTAAAAATTCAGGCTAGTCACCCACGCAGATCTGCTTCACCCCAGACAGGGAAGGAATCCACAAACTTAAGATGAAACATGACTTTTGAAAGATACAAACATAACAATTTGTACCATTTTTTTGCCTGTTAGAGAGTAGGATGTGATAACATCTACTGCCTAAGGAGTCTGGATTGACATCAAAATCTATCATCTGTTTCACAGCCATATTTACCCACCAATAGGAAATATCACTAGCAATTCACATCTAGAGATCCTGTCATTTCTCTCAAACCAAAAGCATCATAGCTTTCTTACCAGTAATACTCACAGTGTTTTTTTCAGGGTCCCACACCAAGTCTTTGAAAGCCAGCTGTGATGCAGTAAGTTCAGGCTGCAAAAAGTAACTTGCTCGAAACTGATTGCCTACAATAAGAGTAATTTTAAAAATTCTTAACATTTTTATGATCTTTATTGACACAAAATGAACAACACCCAACATTCAGATGTGGCTAAAGTCCATTTGAATATTTGACTGGTCCAAACAAAACTATGGAGGTATCTTCCTACAAGCACCCTTTTAAAAAGAGTACTTGTACTATTTGTAAGTGTTCTGCAGTATTTCGTTCCAGAAGCACAGTAATTTAATTAACAAAAAGAGCTATTGACCTGAAACAGTTTTAAACAAAAAGATTAAGAGAATATGAGATGTCTAATATATTCAGTGAAGAGACTCCCAACAGACCTCTGAGAAAAAGGGAAGATTAAGAAAATCATCATTTTCTGCAATGTCAACAGGAAGTATCTTCCAAAAAGGAAAATCTCTTAAGTCATTAGGAAATTTGTCATCGCCTTCATGTGGCCAGGATTTCACACAGATAAATTAAAACTTAATTGAAAAAGAAAAAAAGCATTTAATACATTATTTGACAGGTCAAATATAACCTGTACAGATTCCCAATTATAATTAAGCAATACTGATTTTAGTCCAATAGGCTGTAACCAGGATAAGAAACTCAACACAGACACTTGAGAATCGAGCACTGCAGTTATTATGAGAAAACCGTACCTTCTTCTAAGAGCTGGAAAAGTGTGGATAGGCGGAATCCTGCAGGAACTGCTCCTATGGTTGCCAATACCTCTACTGTGTCATTCTAGTAGAAAACAAATGGATATTAGTATTCCTGCTATTTAAAATCTAGTTCTATCCTAATTTAGAACTCTCACACAACCAGTACCGGAGACCTGGGGCATCAGTCACCTCTTCTAATCTGAAGCCAGTTTGGCCCATCTCCAGGAACTACTTTTACTCTGTTTCATGTATGGACCCAGCCAGGCTCCCATTTTGTTAAACCCGCCTTCTATTTCAAAACAGTGGCAGAGCAGCCAGTTACAGAACAAAATCACACTCTTGAAATAAATGGTGTAGCACTACTGTGGCAAAACAGCCAAAGACATCTCATTTACATCTTCATTCATACACACGGGCAAGGCTACAGCCTATGTCTAAAGCATTAGAGAACATTTCTGTAGCATTTCTTGCTACAAAAACCAAGACAGAGATGTCAATTAAAAACATTGGTCTGTACTATGAGATACAGTGTTTGGTAAAAGGAAAACTTTGTCTACAAAATAATTAACATTATGGTAGATGAAGTTGCTTTGTAAGAGATACACCTACCTCTGTGATAGCTCTTCTTACGGCACTCCAGTGAGAATCTGTTCTGGAAGAAAAATAATGTATATTTATAAAATATTATCCTTGTGTGGACAAAAATTTAAACACTAAATACAGGTTTGTCTTCAAATACCAGCAGCTTAATAACCGTCTGTATTGGAGATACACATATTTCTAGCCACTGAGACTAACTGAGACTGTCTCATGAGCTTGGAACATAACTGGATACATGACCTAGTTAATCTTTGATTTTATGACAGGGAAAAAACAAAACAAGCCAAAGCAAAACTCCCCAACAAACCCACTCAAGTGAAAATATGTCTGCAAACTGAAAAAATAAGCAAGTGTCTGCTGTACTGAAAAAAAAAATGTAGTCACAAAGAACCAAATGCCTTTGTAAGGTATTCTCACTGTAAGAAACTATTGTAGGATCAGATTTGAGGAGGAAATGGAAGAACAATTTTATACTTATTTGCTTTCACATCACTCCGTTTACCTTTTTTTAATTTCAGTTCCATCTGCTGTTTCATCCACCACTTCTATGTGTTCTCCGCTTCGCTCTTGGTTCTCTTTATCTTCATTATGGACCTGTAATTCAGATTCAAAAAGGGGGAAAAGTACTTGATTTCTTCACAATTCTGTTCCTAAAAATGCTTTCTCCAACCATAGCACATGTTAATAGTTTAGAAGAGGAAGTTTTCTGTCTGTAATGACCTATCACTCCAGAGCACAGTAACTGCAGAACACTGCCCTTAGTTCTGCAGATACAGCAATGGATTGGAGTATTCCTACAAGTACACAAGAGAATGCATTTGCAAAGCTGATTCTTTAAACAGAAATACATCAGCATCATGAAGTAAAAAGCTAGCTACTCAACATGCTCTTTTGTCACATTGTGAAAAGCTCTGTTCCACCTGATCACTCAATCCAAACTGTGTATCCGCTTATGTTCACCACAATTGCACACTGGATGTATATGTGTATAAATACATACACTAACATGTGTAAGCAACTCTAAAAATGAAAAAAAAAAGTTACAAAGCTTTAAAATCCATTTTTTAAAAGGTTCTTCTGTCTCAAATTACAAAATACTCCAACATTTACATGGACTCGCATTTCATATAAATTATGAAAAGCCTGAATTAGTCCATAGCAGCTTGGAGACTTCAGAGTTGACCTTTAGTGACAAAGATTATGACTTTCATAGTCAAGAAACTTCTCTGCACTTACATGTCACATCTTCACAAGGCACAAAAATACTGCTTTTGCTAGCTATCTCCATACGCGTATACCAACATGGTATTATTTCCAAGTAACTGGCAAAAATGATCAATTTTATGCAGCTGTATTATCATTAATATATATAAAATAACAGAGGTGAGACTAGAACAGAAGAAGGTTGCAGCACACTAACCACAAGATAGGTTCTAGGAACGAGGCCTCTCTCCCCTTTTGAGTTTTCGGCTACCCACCAGCCATCCGCCTTCTTTTCATGTATAAGTAGGACTTCACCTTTCTTTGCCATTAGAAGGAGAGAGAAAGAAAAAAGACCAAATATTTCAAAATGGTTCCAGGCACAATTGAAAAAAAAAACATGCAACAGCTTAATTTTTCCCACAACAGAGAACACAGACTACCATGACAGACTGTGCTGCAAAAGAAGGTATCAAAAGGACATTGGAGTCCACCAAGCCAAATGTACACCGGGAAAAGCCATTTCTCCCCAGGTCCCACAAGGAACCAGCTAAATCCCAGAACCATAGGATTTAATTACAGTTATCACTTAAGACACAATGATCTGCAGCCAAAAAATTTTATAGAGACATATTTACCGTAAATGTGAGATCGCCTTCCTGCTGTGCATTGAAGTTTCCAACTGCAATACATTCTTTAACATTTGGATCATCCAACAATTTATCCTCCTCATCATCATCTGCTTCTTCACTGTCTTCTTCCTCACTACTTTCTTCATCTTCACTCTCATCCTCTTCTCCATTTTCATCTTCTGTTTGAGGATCTTTCTGATGTTCCTCATCCCTGCCCAAAACAGATGAAACTTTTTAAATTATTATTTTAACAAAACTTCTTGAAATTGCTGTAAAGCCTTGCAATATGGGGTTTTCTGCAAGGACATTATCCAGATACAGAATTTTCATTCCCATGTTTTACTCTCTGTCCTGATCTGAAAACACACCAAAATCCCAATGGTGTTTCCTCCCTAAGTGTACAGACCACATTGCATCCTCTCCTCTCAACAGCCACATTATATTTCAGCCATTAACCAACACCCTCAGAAAATTCAAGCGAGTCGCTTATGACTGCATCAAGAAAACAAGCCCCATAAGAGCTGGCTCTTCAGTACCTCTTTTTTAAATGTATGTTAAGATAATAAAGGCAACGAGCTAACAATTTTTCAGGGTCCTTTCCAACCATACATGTACAATTCTGTAAAAGTGCAGATTGTATTTGTTTGTTTAAGCTACTTACGCTGCATAATTCGTCGTCACGTTATCCTGATCCAATACAAGAACAAGTTTCTGCAGCTGCTGAGAAAGTTTTAGCAATAGCTTTTCTTCTTCTTCTTTCCTCTGATTATAATTCCCCACAGGTGCAGGCTCATCAGCCTAAGAAGAACACAACAAATTGCCCAAAGAATCAAAGTTAAAGTTCCCCTATAAAGTTAGTTTTCCAGACGGCTTATGAGCTTTGACCTTCCTGGGATGCTGTCACTCCCTGTTTAGTGATATCTTTCTTGCCCTTTTACTCTGCCACAATGAAATTTCATGTTAAATTTCAAATCTGCATTCTCCGCTTTTGATACAACACATTGAGTTGATAAACATTTTAAAAAGTATTGGGTCGATAAAGATTTTAAGTGCGGAACTTGTACACAATAAAGCATTAAAAATATGCTTTTAAATAACACAAATGGATCTCAGAGATCTCACTCCGGGGTTGCACAGTGCTAGGCATTGCTCTTGTCCCGAGGCATCTAAAATCAAAGTAGGCTGGTGTTCTCTAAACACTCTCTGTGATGCATTTTGGAGAAAACCATTAACAAAATTGTTTCCACACTTACTTTTTTCAGATCATGAAGAGCAGTTGTATTCTCATCCAGCAGTTTCTTCAGCTGCATACATCTGCATTGAAAGCAAGACAGACAGACAGCATTTTCTTAAAAAGACGGGTGACCCAAATCATGCATGCTTACTGAAACGTGTTTAGATACGCAGACTCCCTGTGTGTATGCAGCTTGACAAATGCAGATAGAAGCCCAAACGGCAGCTTAGCAGATTATTGCCTGTGATCTGCAAGTTCCCACTTAAAACTACCGCAGCCCTTGAGGACTGGGAAGCAGCCAGCCTGTTGCTTCCGCCTGGGAAACAGCCGGGTGAGAAGGAGCCAGGGAAGAGATCTGTACAATTAGGAGAAAAACGGAAAGTTGTACAGGGAATTCTCTGCTCCTCCTTTTTCTCCTCCTCACCTCTGCGAAAGGGCCTTCCGCTGCCCGGGGTCCGCGGCCGCGCTCTCCGCCCG
>NW_009648550.1:1493161-1494516 GCF_000708025.1 Charadrius vociferus | reverse complement strand
GACAGACAGACAGACAGACAGACAGCCGGCCTGCAGCCACCCCGCGGGTACATCCTGTGCCTGCCCTCCCTGCGGCACCCCGTACGGCTGCAGTACCTCAGCTTCTAGCTTGTGCTGGAAAATGCGTGTGAGTGCACGCTTCGCACTTACTGGTAATCGCTCCCCTTGCCTTGACAAAATGGCACATGGACAAGGCCATGACATGGCACTGACAACAGTATGGATACCCCTGTTTCTACCATCTGCCTGTCTGAAGGTTAAAAACACCAAAAGGCACACCATGAAAAAGTACAATGCTGGTAAAGTATATACAACTTAGACTGAGCAGCTGTGGTTTGAACCACGCACTCCTGTGAACAGCAGCTCCGCTGAACGCAGGCGCTCCATCCCGTGCAGTACCACACACCCCGGCATTTGCATTGAAGGAACTGCCAAAGGTCTGACACCTTGTTTCTACCAAAAAGCCACAGGGCCTCTTATCTGCTTACAAATCAGCATTTCATCATCTTAAGGGATGCTGGGCAGTATTTTTTTTTTCCAAAAAATCTTGTAAAACTTTTACAGTTCAGTAATATAGTTGAAAACCAGCAGCCTGCATAGCGTGCAGTAAATCATCCAGTGCAACACAAGAAGACCCCCTTCTCTCAGACTTGAGGAAATACTCTTCTGGAATTCACTAGTGATGGGAGGGGAAGAAGGAATGTGCGACAGTCATCTCCACAATTCCTCGTCCAAAGTGCAAGAAGATATTCAGAATCCAAAGCGCAAGCATCCTTCATGTAATTTTCTCATTCATCCTAACAACGCGTCTAACTATTTCACCACTTAATTATCCCTACAGGTTTTTTTCCCATGCATGCTTTCATAATGAGATTCATCACTCATTACAAGTGCCTGTAAGGTATGTTTTCACTTATCAGAGAAATAAGCACATCTGGGAACGCCATCTCATGATTTTCGCTAGTTTAATGCATCAGCAGCGCTTCTCGGCAATGGCAGAGCAGCGTACCTCAGTAGCAGACCTCAAGACACACAAACAAGGGAATACATTCAGTGTCGTTGTTCCTATACTCTCAATGTTTTGTTAGGTCAGTCTGATGCAGTTCTTCTGAAGGACAGAAGACAGGCCCTCGTGTTCCATGGATGCTGTCCATTTTCAGCAGCACTTCGATGTGGTTTTCACCATCTCCGACAGCGGCGCGGGGCGAATCCGGTTCTGCTCACACAACGTCCACCACGGCGAGACTGCTGGAGGAGACAACCGGAGGGTCGCGCTGCCCTCCCAAACTCGCTGCCGGGGCAGGGAGGGAGCCCGGCTCCCGCACCGAGGGACGCACCGAGGGCTCTCTGCGGCT
>NW_009648550.1:1477955-1492964 GCF_000708025.1 Charadrius vociferus | reverse complement strand
CCCGCGCCATGGCGGAGGCGGCCTCGCAGGTAGCGGAGCTGCCCGGTGGGCTCCCGCCGGGGAGGATGGAGGGGGGTCCTCTCAAGCAGAAGAAGGATGCGGGTGTGGGAAGTTTGCTGCACCCCTTGTACTACTTCTCGCCTCTATAGCTGTGCCTTGCGGTGAAAGGGACTTCCTTTGAATATCTGCTCAGAGTTTATTTCAAGCTTCAACACCTACTGACCAGCTCTCTGTGTTTTTTCCCTTTCCACAGGATCTCCTGCTGGCAGCAGCATTTGTCTCCGATGCGCAGTACAACAGAAATATTCCTTTTAAGACCTCCCCAGAGGCAGTCAGGTAAGGAGGTCTGTGTCCCTGCAAACACCTGTACCGTTGCACCAGAGCGGGGTTCTGCACTGGTCTCACAGGTAGTGTGCGATGCTGTGGGGCGCTCAAGCTGGGGTGGGGAGGACCAACCACAACTGTGTCCAAAGAAAAACAGCCAGCAAGGGATGGGGACCTCAGGTTCACCAGCTGTGTGCTGGGAAGGTTGGGTGGATGGGATGCAAAGAGCTGTATTGAGGCTGAAATACGTGTGTTGAATGAGGCTTAGTGCATCTATATGTTCAGGATGGGAAAGGCAATTAAAACTTGGGGTTTTGGTGGAGCAAGAAAATTTAAAATCTTTTAAGACTGGAGCTGCAGCACTCTGGGGATGAAGAGTTTGGGAAGTTTGGTCAGCCCTCACCTGTGTGGAAGGGGGTGCTGGAATGTGGCTGTGCTGGGTGTAAGCAGCTGAGTTTTGGTAGCAGTGGGCTGCACGGTTGGCCTGTGTGGGAGAACAGCCCTGTGCCAGGCGGACACAGCTGTTACCAGTTGGCAATGGGTGACACCAACCCACTGCACACCAAATTTCAGCTAATCAAAGGAGTGTATGGCACCTCTGCTCAGGTGTACTTCAGAAAGGGCGGTAGCTGCTAGGGGCAGGAGTAATTGAAAACTTATGTTGATTGGTGATAAGTGAAATTCCCCAAGAGTGTTTTGCCTGCAACATTGATTCTCTTCACTTTTAGCTGCTGGCAAGAGGCCGAACAACTTCAGTCAGAGAGGTGACTTTTCCCTCAGGCTTGGACTGCTTTAGGAAAACTATTTCTTCCTATAAAACTTGAGAGAAGGTGGCTAGTGTAGAAGAGAAAGGCAATACAAAAGACTGCCAGCAAAGCAATGTGTGAGCTTTAATGATGCCTGTAGCCCTCCCCACAAAACCCTTTGCTTTTACTTAGTTGTCATGTCTTAGCTAATGAAGTTTTTTGAGTATCTTGGAGACACAAGTGTGGTTAAGTATGTTTGTTACAAAGGATTTGAGCAGGTGTAAGCTGTTGTGTAGCTGTAATGTCTTTCTGCCTTGGAAAAACAGACTGTGTGCATACAGTATTGTCCTGCCTAAGTATACTTACAATAAATAGTGGAAATGAGCAGGTCTTATTTACGTGGTTGTGTCTTGATGGTGTTATTAAGGATATAATAACATGGCATCTGTATAATCACCTGCCCTGTAGCCATTATGCAGGTGGTTATTGGGCAGATGAGATGGCTGTTCGGCAATGCTGGCAGCTTTATTATTGGCAGAGAAACTATATTCTCTGCAGATGTGCTCTGCACCTCTCCAAAGGAGCCACTGTTGCATGCCATTGTGTGAAAGCTCCTGTAGGAGGCTTAGAGCTGGATGTGTTCATGGTTATTGTTAGCATTCATCAGAGGTTTTGCTGCCATACGGTTTAGAATACTGCTGAAGTTCTGTATAAAAAATGGTTTACTGTGCAACTTCACACTTCTCTCTGGTTGCTTTTCTTATTTCTTTGCTTTTTAACCTGCAAAGAAAGGGTTTTAGATTAGATCAGGCTTATTTTGTGTGTCATGTGGATACCTGAGCTTAGCAGAGGTTTGCACTTAAATTAAGGAACGAAGTAATTATAAAAAGGAAGCAGCTTTATCAAATCTGTATGTTGCAGTCTTAAACTGAACTGAAGAATGCCTGGGTTCCACCTTCTTGGATTTTTTGCTCCCTGAAAGGGAGTATAATGCCCATCAGCTATGAGACTATAAGGAAGGGCCAGGAAACAAACTGCCAAATCCCTGGCTGGCAAAAATTGTGCTACTGTTACTCTTCTTCCTCCATGACTGTTTGGGACAGCATCTGCTGTTCATCCAAGATGTATTTGGTGAGCCCATGGGAGTGTGTACTGAAGCCTTTGTTTATGGTGCCACTGCCTTCTTTCTGCAGGCTTTATTATCTCTATAACCACTGGATTATGCGAACAGTCACCTACTTCTTCATCTTTCTCAACCTGTCCCTTGCAGTGTTTGAAGAACCTGCTGTGTATCCGCTGCCCTTTCTGGTAAGTTTTCAGTGTAGAAGCAGCAATGCAACTAGTATTGTGTTGCTTGGTAGAGCAAGCAAGGGTTTCTTGCTTCAAACTAGTTGTCAAAGGTTTCAAGAGATAATTGATGCTGATGTTTCTGTTAATATCTCTTTACTTTCTGAAATGGGGACAAAAAAGAGCTAGACAGGGAGTATGGGAGCCGCTGTGGCGGTCAGCAATGACTGAGGTGACTGTGGACAAAGTCATGTTGCTTTTCAGCATCTCGGAGAACAATTCCAGCCTTCTGTGTGACCCAAGTCTGTTCCTCATGTCTGAAAGCAGAAGCGGAGTGTTTCCCTTGGGACTGATTTTTCTGCAGCCTTTATTTGTTCTGTACTAGTATGTTTGTGAAATATGTACTCCTTGAATCCTAAGCAAATACAAATTTACTGGCTTTAGCCTGCCTGTGGCAGGGAATTTTGCAAAAAAAGCAGCCTAAAACTATTGCTCAGTACCAGATACGTGAGCGTGTAAAATGGTTGGCAGCAAAAACCCACTGGAAAAGCGTTTATACTGACTCTGCCTGTTTTTCCTTTGCCTGGACCCCAGCCTGAACATCCTCATCTGTGCGAAGAGGGCTAACCCTTCTCTCGGTTGTCCTGACTTGCACCCCTTCTCTCTCTGCAGGTCACATCTCTGGTCGAGGTGTTGTGCCTTCTGGTGTTCTTTGGCCGACTGACACATTTTGCAAAAGTCACCCTTCGCAATGTATTCTGGAAGGATACCAAGAACATCTGCATCATGGTTGCAATCGTGGTGAGTTAGGTCTAGGGGAGCCTGCAAGGTTGAAGTGGCCAATGTGGAGGTGGCTTTTTCCTCCTGTTGCTTTTCTGGTAACATAGGTCTGATACAAGGGCTCTACAAGAGCCAAATCAACCAACAGTTGGGCCTGTTTTCATGAACCTGTCACGTGTGCGTGTGTCTTGTATTGGCTAACTCTATTGTCTTCACCATCTAGATATGTTTCCAACATTGCTTCTGGGAATTTTTCTTCTTTCTTCTGCAGTTATCCCTAACAGACTTGGCCATATATGGGGTCCTCAGGATATACAATGTGAGCAGTATTAGATGGTCAAGAATTGTGAGGCCCATCTTCCTGATCAACTTTGCAGAGAGTCGCCAGGTAAGGAAGAGGTCTGGTGGGATGTACCTCTGATGCAGAATCTTATTTTTGGACAGGCTGCGGCTTTCTGAGATCCAGGGGATTTAGTAGAATGTTTTTGGGCAGAAATGGTAGAATTTCAGTTACTGTGAGTGAAGATTTCTCTCAGAGGTGGCTCGAAGCAATGATTTGAGATGGAGTAAAGGATGCATTATCACTGGTGCTGCTTGGGCACTGTGCAAAATACCAAAAGGCTACTCCCTGTACCTATGGGCTTGGTTATTGCTATCCAGAGCCCTGAGTATGCTTGGGGCTGGAACTAGAGCTTCTCACCAAACCTGATGCTGTGATGATTTACGGAAGATTACGCTTAACAAAGTGTGCGACTGCATGGAGAAGGAAGAATGATTTTCATAAGGTTAGTCCAGCCTGCGTGGAGAAGCAGCCTCTGTTTGCAAGCAGAGTTAGACGCTGTCCTCAGGAGGTGCGAACATGAGAAGTACCACAGACGAGAAAACTGTTTCTCCCTGGGTGAGGGGCCAGGTTACTTATTGCTGGAATTCTCCTAGACAAGTAAGCACAAATGTCATGCTCTTCTCAGAAACTGAACTTGTAGTCCAGATGGGTGATTTGGACTCTGATTCCTCTTGTCTTGGGGAGATCTTTGCCCTGCTGACTGAGACCATTCTGGTCCTGACTTACAAATGAGTAAGCTACTGTGGTGCAGAGGCCTGGGGGAGGGAGCAGTCAAACTCTCAGGCTAAAAGCATGTGTTTTGTGGCCTGGAGTGATGGGCTTCTCTTCCCTGACAAGTTCTCTGGAGCAAGAGCATCTCAGCAGTGCCACAGGGCCCTCTGTCCCTTGGCTAGTTGAGTTCATGATGGTATAGAAATAGGGTCTCTCTTTCTAGCATTGCTTCTGGGGAATGAGGAGGAAAGGTCTCATACTCATGCACAGGTTTTAGCAGAACAGAGCTGGTACATCTGGGTCAGAATCTCTCCTGTTGGGTGATAGAAGAGTACCTGTGTCTCGCTTTGTTTGTCTGTCCCTCTGTAGATGTTTGATCCAGATGGGATGGTGAGGGTAAAAATGGTTACCACCCTGCCTCTAAATGCTTCTGTTCTCCCTGGCAGATTCGGAGGGCCTTCCGTAGCATCCGCAACACGCTACCAGAGATCACCTACGTCTTTTTGCTCTTCATGTTTAGCCTTCTCATGTTCTCCCTCATGGCCTTGAAGCTGTTTGGTGAGAGGTGTGTGTACTTCTTTTGCTCAGAGCTGAGTGGGGAAAAACATGTGTGATCCTTTTGGGCAAGCAGGGAATCTGGCAACTCCAAATGATTACTAGTGAATACAAGGACTGCTGATATGCGCATTTCCTGTGCTGGGACATGTGATCTCTGTGCTTAACTTCACACTGTCCTTTTCCTGCTAGGAATCTCCAGACAGCAGAAGGCTTGCCCTATTTCAAAAACTACCTAGGAATTGTGTTTGACCTGTATGTGCTGGTGACGACAGCAAACAGTCCAGATGTCATGTATGTATGCTGAGCTTGCAGTCTTTCTGTTGTGAATGCTGATGTCCTGCTCCTAGTGGCAGGATCTCTGGTTAGAACAATACCGGGTTTTGCACAGCAAGGTATTTCAGAGCAGCAACAGGGCTTTTACTCTTCCAGCCTGCAGGGGCTTCATGACTTGTCAGCCATCTGTTTTTTAAATGGCTCTGAACCAGAACCTGAGTTTAGGAAGACTTTTAGAAAAGATGTACTAAAAATACTGCTTTCCAAATGACCTAGCAGCTGATAAGGGGTTAAACCTGAGGGACACACACACTCTTTGATTAAAACCCTTTTCTGAAAAGGAAGGGTGTGCTCTAGTGACCAGATATCTTATTCTCTCATAATAATTGCAGGGCTTTCCATGCAGACTTTTTTAATTTGCACAGCTGTGTTAAACTTATGTGAGGGTTGGGTTTTCCATCCTCATTTGTTCTAACTGGGTTCCCATTTCAGTTTGTACTGTGAAGATGCCATCAAATAGACGGTCAGGGAGGAACAGCACACTCATTTGTGTGCTGGGAGATGTACTGGACTGAACTGGGTCCCCCCGGGCATTTAGACTGAGAAATGCTGCTAATCTTCTTAGAGTGAGTGGAACAGGAGATCTGAGTGCAGTGAGGGTCTGTGAAGCCAATAACCAGCTTATGACTGAGACATCACCTCAAGATTCTGCACTTAGCCCCACTGACAGAGGCTTAATCTCTGTGTGCTCTTCTGCATCCCTTCAACTGGGACCTGATGAACTAGGATGAAAACCTAGCGGAAGACGACTGTTCTCTAACTGAAGTAATGCACAATTTTTAACTGGGGTATTATGTGGCAAGTTCAGTCTGGCTATCCAAAACAGTACCTAAAAATCCAGCTGGAAAACTGTTTTCTTGTGGTTTCTCTTACTTCACTGTCTGCCTAGCAAGCAGCAATCTCTTTCCCCTTCTCTAGGATGCCCGCATTTGACTTCAGCTCGTGGTATGCCCTGTTCTTCATTGCCTTTGTCATTGTCAACACTTATATCTTCATGTCTCTCTTCCTGGCTGTTGTGTACAACAACTACAAAAAACACCTGAAGGTAATGTTTGGAAGGGTGACTTGTGATTGGTGACTACCTGCTGTTCTATATAACCTTGTAAGGAGGCATCTGGCATTCCCTTGGGAAGCTTCCACTTCTGGAAGGTGTGGAGCTTCTTACCTTGTTGATGCTCTGCAAATAACAAGCACAGGCCCACCTTTCGTATCATGGGGGTTGTTGTGAAGTCAGCTTTTAGCATTTAAGAATGAAATATTTTATGGTGCTGTGGACCCAAGAGGTTGCTTGATAGGAAGCACATCTCTCTACATTATTGCTGTTAGAGGCTTAGTCCTACCTCAAAAACAATGTTTCTATGCAGAAGAATGTTTGCAGTTGGCTATAAGCGCACAGCATACTTTCTGTCACTGGACATGCTCTTAAAGCAAAGGAAATGTAAAGAGAGGTCTAAGTAAATCAGAACTCTTGCTGCTTCCACCCAAACTGACTAGGTGCACTTTGGTACTTGTGATCAAAGGGTGAGAGCTGGAAATTCCTCAGTGCTTCCATGGCTCTTTCTCAGTAAGCAGTCTGCTAGGTCTTCCCAGAGGCTGCAGTCTCTCAAGGGTATAAGGTTTTTTTGCCTGCTTGTAATTGTGTGCAAAAGAGGATCTCTACCCCTGATCTCAGCAGTATTCACTTACGGATGGGAAGCATGTGTGGACACATCCTTTTTGACCTGTGGGCCTGCAGATCCTGTGATCTTTGAAAGATATCCCCCCCATCTCCTTCCTGTTAGACAGTATCCTTTTGTCTTTTCTTCCGTTTTTTCAGTGTATTTCCCAGCAAAAAACAGTCTAGTGATTCTTCCAGAGTGCTGTGCAGAGGGCCTGTGGTTGCCTGTCAAATAGCATTTCTCATCAGTCCCATTGACTGTGCTGTACTTTGTGTCTAATATCACTCCAAGTGTTTCCTCTGAGTCTCTTCTTGCATCTCTCTGCCATGAAAGTAAGATTTTTAAAAAAAGAGGGGGAAGTGTGACTGAAGCTGCCTGAATCCTGATACTCTGTCTAGAACGAGATCCGTAAACTTGCTTACATGAAGCACCGCAAGATGATAGAGGCCTTCAACCTCCTGAAGGAAGAGGAAGGAGCACAGTTTGTGATTAGAGAAGCTCGGTGGAAGCAGCTTGTCAAGCTGGTGGCTCCTGATATAAGCAATTCTCACCGAGAGCTGCTGCTACGCATCTCGGATGATGAGCAGAAGGGTTTCGTAGGTGAGCAGTGGGGCACTGGTATGCTCAAGGGATTGGGGAGGCACCTGGGGTCAGGAGTGTGATGCTTCAAGGGTTTTGACGTTGGGACTTGTGGTCTGTAATGGACCCAGAGGGACACCAGACCCCTCTTCCTGCTTCCCTCCAGATTGCTGAAGTCCTGAAAGGTTGTTCTTTCTGCCTGGGCTGTAGCCCGTGTCATGTACGCTGTGGGCACCTCTTCATGGCCACTTGACATCAGGCCAAGCTCACCATGGAGAATGGGACCTCCTGTTCTAAGCACAGGACAAGAAAATCCTACCTTGTTATCAGATTCCTCCAAGCAATGTGGCTTCCCATACATTCCTCTTGAGCCTCTCGCTCTGTTCCTGCTGGAGACAGGCTATCAGGAGAGATAGGTCAGTCTGCTCATGCTAGATTGTGCCCATCCAAATCATTAAAGGTTTGTGTTCGTTGTTGGCCTGTGGCTTGAGCCAATCCCCCAGGCATGGGACAGAGGAGCTGCTTGAGTACTGAGTTCAGGCTGTTTTGTGTTGAATACCACTTAGGGCATATATTTTGCCTGCTGCAGTGAACAGATGTTGAGTGCAGATTGCTGCAACTTTTGTGCATATAGGTTTGTATTTGCCGGATGTGTTTTTTTTTTTTTAATGACAGCAGACTGATGTGTAGTGCTCTCCCCTACTGCAGACAAGAAGTCCTTTGTACAACTGGCAGATCTCCTCAACATCCAAGTGATTACCTTGAAAATACGTAGCCACCCGCTGGGGCAATGGATGCCTCATGTATACAAGTCAGCAGTGAGTCAGTTCCTGCGCAGCATGGTTAGACACAGGTAAGCCTCTACTGGTGGAGCAAGCAGTTCTTAGCATTCAAAGCAGTGGTGTTACAAGCAAATGCTTAGCTGGGTGTCATGCTGGAAAGTGCAAACTGCATTTAGGCAAACGTTGGCTGTTCTGTTTTGAAGTGTTCCATGGACCAGCTCTGTTTTTAGCCTGCCTTCAGTGGTGCAGAGAAACTAGGCTTGGCTAATGGGAAGTTCATACCTCTTCCAGTCCCACTTCTTCAGATCTTCTGTAGGTGCTAAGTGTAAATAGGTTTTTACTGAAAGCAAGAAGTGCTTGATGGCCTGCCTCGAAGGATCAGACTAAATGCTTCACTTAAAGGTGATCTTATGTCAGCAGTTTCCACTGCAAAGCTGCATTGTGCTGCTTCATCAGCTCTTACCGAGTTGGTACTATGAGCTACTAGTGCTCTGTTTCACATCTGAGTCTTCCCAGAATCACTGAGGTTGGAAGGAGCATCTAGAGATGCTCTAGTGTAACCCCCCTGCTCAAAGCAGGGTCAGCTACAGTAGGTTACCTGGGGCTATTTCCAATTGGGTTTAGAGTATTTCCAAGGATGGAGACTCCATAACCTCCCTGCAACCTGTTCCAGTGTTTGACCACCCTTGGTTAAAACAAAAGCGTTTTGTTTAAATGGAAAATCTGGTATTTCAACTTGTGCCCCTTGCCTCTTGTGCTTTCACTGGATACCACTGAGAAGAGTCTGGCTCCATCTACTCTACACCTTCCCATCAGGTATTTATACATATATATATAACTCTTCTCCCCTTCAGGCTGAACAATTTGTCAGACTATCCTATCTTATCCTTTAATCGTTTTTGTGATCCTTTGCTGCACTTCCTCTAGTATGTTCATGTCTCTCTCATACTTGGGAGCCCAGTTGAGGACACAGCACTCCAGATGCAGCCTCACCAGTACCGAGTAGATGATAAAAATCACTCCCCTCGACCTGTTCACAATGCTCTTCCTAATGTAGCCCAGGATGCTGTTGGCCTTCTTTGCCACCAGGGTGCATTGCTGGCTCATGTTCAACTTGACAACCAAGACTCCCTCCACCCCCCAGATCCTCTGCAGAGCTGCTTTTCAGGTGGTTGACCCCCAGCCTGTACTGGTGCCTGAGGTTATTCCTCCCTAGGAGCAGGACTTTGCATTTCCCTCTGAACATGGTGGGATTCCTCTCTGCCCACTTCCCCAGCCTGTCCAGGTTCCTCTGACTGCTGCACACCCATCTGGTGTACCAGCCACCTCTTCCAATTTTGTCTTCTGTTTTACTTATCCAGTCTTTCTGCTTGAAAAATGCTTCTTGACTTGTTAGAAACACAGTTGCTGTCAGTCTCTTAACAGTTTGTTTAACACTGAGAGCATTGGCAGTGGTGTACCTTGAAGGCTTGTGCTCTGCTTTGTATTGGACTTCAAGGGTAAAGCTAAATTCTATAGTAACTTTCCTAAACTCTCAGGTTTGGGGAAAACTGATGGGTACAGGTAGTTTACCTAAATGACAGTGTTTGAGAGAGGAGGCAAAGAACTCCTGAAATAACTGTATGACTTTTACCTTCTTGGGAGTGGCAAACTGATTTCTTTTTTTCTTCTTGCAGGGGATTTGTTTGGACTTATGATGTGGTCATTCTAATAAATGCTATCTTCATTGCTCTGGATGAGGAAACCCCCTATATTTCTTATGCAGAGTGGGTCTTCCTTGCTTTGTATATAATTGAGATACTCCTGAAAGTGTACACTTACGAACCAAGGGCGTTCTTTGGCAAAAATCAGTTCTGGAACTGGTGAGTGGGATGAGTGTTTGTGTTAAAGGTGGTGTGAAGTGTGGTGAGATCTTTGTGTTCAGCCTCTCAAGAACTGAAAGTCTTGGAGAGATGGGCTGCCTAATTCATGTGCCAGGGTGTAATTAAAATGATTGTATGCATCAGAGGACATCATGTTCTTTCCTGGCTCTGACAGAGACTACTATTCTTTGCCGTGCTCTGCTAGCTCAGTCAAAGGCAACTCTGCAGCATATGAAGATAGTGGCTGGGCAGGGGAAGGTGTTTTGCTAAACAAAGCTTTCCCATCTTCCTACCCTACAAATAGGTTTGAGATGATGCAGGGCTGCCTGGCGTAGATGTGAGGAGGAGGGCTTACTACTTTCATGTGTAATGTGGCAGCATAAGCACCCATTCTCTGTTGCCACAATCTAACAGCACTGCCTTCCCTCATGCTAGGTTTGATACCCTCATCATCTTCGCTGCCTTGACTGCAACGATACTCAATACCACCCTGAAATCGAGTAAGTGCAGCTTAAGCAGTCTGCATGCATCTGGGAAACTCGGTGGTCTTGAGTTGTCTTTTGCCGTCACCTTGGGCTTGGGAGGTTTTTTGACAGGACAATGAATTTTCTATAGGGTTTCTAAGAACTAACCTGGTATTTTTTTTTTTATAAATACCTGTTACAAACAGTGTTTAACAACGACATAACCACTTTATCTCTACACTTCCCTGCTTATTTTTCATAACAAATAAAACTTTTTGCTTTCTCAGCCACGAAGTACAATAGTCAACAGATCCTGGACATTGTCTTCATCTTAAGGGTCCTCAGGCTGATAAGGATCGTTGACAGCATTCAAAGGTAATGAAGAGAATGGGACAGGGGTATGTTTTTTGGGGCTGGCTGAGACAGTGCCTTGAGTTGCTCTGCATGGTTGTTTTGTACTGGCTGTGGCCACTCAATGAAGCATCCCAAGGCTTTGTCCTAGCATCCCTGGGATGCTTAGTTGGTGCAGCCTCTCTGGAGACTTAGTTATAAATAAGGGCATGTGGGGAGCACGTGCTGGATGGGATGTGACAATAAGTAAGTGTGGGCTTTAGAAGAGCCTCCCCATAGCAGATGTTGTCATGAATTATTTGCTGTAGGTTCCGGGTCATCATGAACACACTGATAAACATCGTACCAACAATGTTGACATTTGGTGGGCTGACTCTGGTAAGAAATCCTGATATCTTGGCTCAAAGCACTCCAGTTTTACAGGAATGTGTCTTAAGTCTCACACTTATGCTGTTTCCAAGAGGATAAATGCAAATCTCTGGATGGCAGGCCTTTGAAACTGTAAGTGCCTGTTTGATTCTTGGTCGTTGTACATGTAAATGTTTGCAAAGGGCTTGGGTTCCTGCTAGTTGCCATGTCAGGACATCTTTCTTTGCTCCACGGGGCAGTGAAGATGTTCTGCGCAGTCTGGGCTTCTCGCTGTAAGGAATCAAACTATGGTTTGGGCAAGAAGCTGAATGAGAAACCTTTTTCTCAAATAACTTCCTAAAAATAGGTTTTCCTCTTATGATTTGAGAATACTTCATTTCCATGTATTTTGGCTGTAGTTCTTGGCTTATTATTTCTGCCTGGCGATTGTTCTTGACTGGCTTGGGTCTCTTGGACCCTGTGCTGCTCCTCAGCAGGTTGCCATGTTGGTAAAAACTGGAAAACCTGCTGGAACTCTAAACTTGCCATGGATCTTGCTGCTCACTGGAGAAGCAGGTGATGGGGGTTTCTCTTCCCAGGTTGTGTACTGTGTATTTGCCATCATTGGCATGGAGTTATTCCATGGGAAAATCCAGTTCTTCCCTGCAAACTCGAATGCTCCTTATGCCCTGGAATGTGGAAACCCAGCTCTCAAGGATTCTCTGTTTGCCCGTGGGAAATACTGCAAGAACAACTTCAACAACTTTGTGTCATCCTTCATTGTCCTGATGGAGCTCACTGTAGTCAATCAGTGGCACGATATCCTTTGTGGTGGAAGGTCAAAACTAGAGCTTGGTGATCCATACTCTTCCCCTTGTATTGCATCAACCCATGCACGTAGTGCCAGACAACAGAGAAATGGTCCCTGCAGAGGGCTTTGTTCAGAGCACCATTGCTGGGCAGTGTCATCTGGTTCCTCCCTTGGTGCTACGCTGCAGTGAGATGTTCTTCTTTAGCACTCTTGCCCTTAACTCTCATTGTACTCTTTGCCAATGGATTTGCCAATGTGACAGTTCAGCCTGCGAAGCTGTATTTCATTGCCTTCCACATTGTGATGGTGATAATTATTGTCAAGTAAGTTTTGGGTTGCTCTCTTCCATTTTGGAGGGAAGAGGGGCTCTGCCCCCTGCCAGGGCGCTGATGATGATCCCAGGGTCACACACAGTGTGACACTTAGAGATAGGAGGAACGTGTGTCATAGAGGAATCTGCTGCATCTATTCTTATCTCCGCTGAGTGCTGCTCTGACTTAGACCTCCCCATCTCCAGCAGAGGAGGGGATGGAATGCTGGGGAATGAGCCTGGGAATACTGAGGCAGTAGCTGATGCCCAGAGACTGGGGGGGGGAGAAGGGGCGCAGTAAGGAAATGCTGCTATGTAATTCTGCTCATTATTTCTTTCAGTATCTTTGTGTCGTTCATTTTGGAAGCTTTCTTTGTGGAGTACTCCTTAGAGAAGAGTGAAGTAGAAACAGCTATTGAACGGAAAATCCAGGAGCTGGGAATGGGAGTTCAAGAGTAAGCCCCCCAAAAGGGTTGTGCTGGATGTGGCTGGCTTGGCACATCCGATGAGGCCGTGGGACTGCAGGAAAATGCCACCCTCTGTCCTGAGGTGTGAGCTGAGATTCCTCTTCCTCGTCACAAAGTTCTTGCTAATCTGTCATGACCGTGTAGGCTTGGTCTAGATGTTAGCAGAAGGCTACTCACGTTGGCCTTGTGTCTGCCTCACTGAGCTCTTCTAGCCCAGGACTGTTGCCCAGAGGACAGGAGAGGTGCTGGAGACTAACACCATGCCTGGTGCTTGCCCTGCCCCAGAGAAGCCATTGGTGCTGGGTACATGTGCGCCCCTGGGGTAAGATGTGCCCCTCTGGGGTAACTTCTAGTCCTTCTTGTGTAGGGATGAGCTCCAGGATGAACAGCTCCTTGATAACATGGAGAGTGCTGAGCATGACCTCGATGGAGAAGGTGGAATGAAGCCACAGCCTAAAGGGCTGGTGTTTAAAATTGCCTCCAAACGTAAGTGCAGCCCTACAGTGTGCCCAGTCTTTGGTTTAAGAGGCCAAGGCTCTGAACTGTCCCTGATCGTAGCCCTCTCTCTGGGGAAGCTCCCACACACTTCTGCTTTCCTTTGGGCTATAAAAACAGCTAAAACCCAGCTGGAGACTTTGAGAGAACTGTGGACACTATTGTTTACTTTTTTTTTCTATTTTTGTAGCAACTCCTTTTCCTCTTTCCTATGTAGACCCTCCTGTGCACACTTATCTTCAGTAGCCAGTCTATGAAGACACTGCCTTGGTGGCTGAGGTCCTGCTGTTGCCAAGAAACCTGTCTTCTGCTTTTCTCCTTCCTGTATGCGCTCTGTGTTCCTCCTGGCTTGGATCATGGGGTGACTATATGCTCCTTTCCTCTAGCTTAATGACTGCTTTTTCTTCTGGCTTTCTTGCTGTATTAGCAGTTCCCCAGTCTTGTGCTTCTCAGCATGGTAGCTGTTTGGGATCACAAATCCATGGAAGGACACATGGGAACAGAAGTGCTTAAAATGTTAAAGTAACTGTCTTATCCTTTGCATGTGCTCACAGTGCTTAAACGTGTGTAGGGTAAAATACCTGGGAATGTCATTTGGGGCATTTCTGTTCTTGGCTGCTTAGTGTAAAACTTGGGGAGCAGCCTTTGAGTAAGAGCTGCCTTAAGGTAGCTGCTACCTACCTTCTGAGGAACAGGAACAGACACTTACAGTGACTTCTCTTGGCCACCTGCAGGGTACAGGACGGTCGACGCTCTGCTGCAGCGTATGTTTGAGGCAGAGATACCCCTTGAAGACGAAGGCCCTTCATTTGAAGAGATCTTAAACTTGCCCCCCACCCCTGCTGTACCCAGTAATCTGACTTCTGAGCGTGCAGCTTAATGGGGCCAAGTCAACGAGGAGAAGCTAATTGTCAGCTGCCTGGGTCTCCAGTGTTCCCGGGCTGCCTGCCTTCACGCAGCGGGGGGCGGGTTACTCAGTGGAAGGGGCAGCTGGTGCCAAAAATGGCTTTGTCATGTAAAGGGACTTTATCTCACGTAGAGTCCAGTATAAATGTTGAAACTGGAACCACCCTCATGGAAAGCAGAGGGAGGGTGATGTATCTGACTGTGCCAGTCGAGTAACGGTGCCGTATTCAGTATGTTATGAAATACCTACTTCTTGTAACGGGAGTCTTGTATTGCAGCACTTTTATATGCATATATGGACCAATGTAAGCTGAATTAAACAGCTCTTTCATACATTAAATTCAGCAACCTGAAGAAACGATGAGTGATCACAGAATTAATGAAGGGAAGGGGCGGGGTGCGCTGCAGCATGCCCTCACCTTTGCGGGCCGTTAACGGGCGCGAAGTCCTGGCCGCGGTTACTGCTGGATCGGGGGGATGGGGACGGGGCCGCCCGTTGTCCCGTCTGCCTTTGTAGCGAAGCAGAGGCCACCTCTCGTTCGCCAAGACCAAGGGACAGCGAACAGTGCTGTCTAGAACTGCCCTGTGCGACCTTTGGCTTTGCTAAATCCGAATTTATTACTTAATATGTTATTTTTTCCGCCCTCCCCCCTTTGCAGTGCTGCGTAACACCCCTCTCTTGCCGCCTCCGCCCAACCCGAGCGCTGGTATGGCGCGAGCAGCCCCCGACCAGGGGGCGGGGCCCAGCCCACCCAATGGGATTGGAGAGGAGGCGTGGTCACCAGGCGGAAGCGGACAGGATTGGCGGAGCGATTCGGCCAATGGGAAGGCGGTGCGGGACAGCGGCGCGCCTGCGCGGCAGATTTAAATCGGCGGCGGGTGGGGCGGGGGGGG
>NW_009648550.1:1449048-1477884 GCF_000708025.1 Charadrius vociferus | reverse complement strand
GGGGTGTAGGCCTCGGCCTGTGGCCCAGGGCCTTCCCCCTCAGGCAGGGCTGTAGCGGTTCCCCCCTCATCCCAGCCTGACCTGTCTTTTGCCTTGCAGGAGCTACGAGGCTCAGATACGGAACTACCAGGGGAGTGACCCGCTGGAGCCATGGGACAGGTCGGTGGCACCCCTGCCTCGGCTGTTAGTGTCGCTGCTGATGCGCGGCAGGGTCGTAACTTGCTTGAGTGTGTTTCAGGTATATGCAGTGGGTAGAAGAATGTCTTCCCCTTCAAGAAAAACAAAGCTGCTTGCCCAATCTCCTGGAGCAGCTTGTGAAGATGTTCCTAAGTGACAAGAGGTACCACCAAGATCCAAGATTTGTCAGCTACTGCATTAAGCTGGTAGGTATATGATTTTTTGGGAATTAAGCTATCCCAAAAAAAAAAGAAAGTTGTTCTACCGTTCTATAGTTCTGTGACCTCAAAGAGCTGTGGGAGGAAAAGGAGCCCTCAGGGATGGGGTGTGTAATTCAGATGTATTGCTCTCTCCAGGAGCTCTGAGCACTTTTCAGTCTTGCTGAAGGATAGCAGGTTTTTTTAAAGCTGTGTTATTTAGCTGTTTAGCTTGTGAGAGGTATCTTATCTACCGACTGGTTCTATCTTTAGGAAATAATGCCTTCTTACAATGGTAACTAAGAAATTGTTATTGGTTTTTTTTGCCTGCAGCTTCCTTGGATGTTTTTGAAAGTGCTTATGGCTTATGTATCTTTATCTCATGCAGGCGGAGTTCATCACTTCTCCTTGCCAGTATTTTGATTACCTGTATGGACAGGGAATTGGTGCAAAG
This sequence comes from Charadrius vociferus, assembly GCF_000708025.1. Classification (NCBI taxonomy): domain Eukaryota; kingdom Metazoa; phylum Chordata; class Aves; order Charadriiformes; family Charadriidae; genus Charadrius; species Charadrius vociferus. The sequence goes on along the minus strand of NW_009648550.1, from coordinate 1,477,056 downwards.
GCATCTAACTTCTATGTTGCTTGGGCTCAGCAGCTTGTAAATGAAGGCAATGTGCAGCATGCAGGAACTGTCCTTCAAAAAGGGCTTCACAACCAAGCACAGCCACGAGAGTGCTTGCAACAACTGTATTGGTAATCTTGACACATCTTTTACTTGTTGAGTTATTCAGATAGCGTATGTTTATTGTTTTCTTTCTTGTGTGCATATGCCGTATGCTGTAGCAGAGGTAGACCAATGACTATTTTTGTGAAAGGTAGATATAAGCTTAACAACACGTCTTTGCTGCTCAATATTTGTTGAGTGTTTTGGAGGGTGCATTGAGAAAAAAACACTGTGTCTTCAGTGAAGTAGGGCCCAGAAAGAAAATTGCTTAATTGATTCATTTCCTGCTAGTCTCTGTTAAGTAGATCCAGACTATAAAGATGCATAGCCTGTCCTGCTTTAGGCTGTCTGCCTTGGGAATACTATGTGTGGGCTTCATTACTTGGAATCTCAAGCAAATTTGCCATGCTAATGACATCTTCGAATCAGGGACATCTGTACGCTTTCCAGAGTTTTTGCTGTAGCTGACCCTGTAAGCTGCCAGTTGAATGCATACTTCAGCTGCTGCTTGACTTGGACCCTTTTTTATTTTAGTTGGCGGCTGTAGCTGGAACTGCAGTGAGATTAGGTGTCAGCTTCCTGATCTGAGCTGGACTTTTTAGTCCACCTTGGGGATATATTGACAATAATACATATAGCCAGTTTCTTGTGCTTATCGCACAGTACTTAGTTGACAAGGGGCTGCCTGTTGGTAGTGCTAGGGTTGGTGCTTATCATGATGATACGTGTTCCCTCTGGTGATGATAAAACAAGAATCTGATTTCCATATACTGCTGCCTATTGCAGGCTATTTATATTTTTGAGAATGTGAAGCTAACAGGATATGTCCATGTACAGTAATAAGTGTCCTGTAACTAACCTGAGCTTTTTACTATTACATTTCATGGTATGATGACCACACAAGGAAATAAAAGGTTCCTGGAGGGTGGGGAGGAATGAGGGACAGATAACTTAATGATAATAACTGACATTTCTTGCAATTTAGCTGGCTGCAGAATTATGATCCTCGGAATCCTCCTTTGCAAGGTGAGGCTAAAGACACCTGCCTGTGAGATGTAGCTCAATTAGATGAATCTTTTACCTCGATCAGTGGGTTTTGTCACTGAAGAAAATAACTTTCCTGTAGAAACTAATTTCTTTTTTTTCCTGTTTTCCTGGCCATATTTAAGATTCTTAAGGGGAGTGTATTCAAAATGAGGCATTGGTTTTCCAATGCTTAAAGCTAATAGAAATTCATAAATGAGAAAATTATTTCTACTCATTAATGCAAGCCTGTATTATCTGTCCCAGGTGCTGCTGTTATAAAACCACTTCAAACCTCGCATGCTGCAAATCAAATGGCTCCTCGAAAAGGTGTTTCAAATCTTAATGACCCAGTGTACACTTGCAAAAATCAGGTAAATGACTATTAATAAATAACTTAGACATTGTGGAAAAAATGTGGAGCCTTCACATAAAATTTAGATCGATGAGCTTGACTGAATAAGAAAGATAAAATATGCTAACTATGTCTGATGTATCTCAAGGATGTTACTGCTGGTTTTATGCTGTAAGCATCGCATCTTCATAGAAATCTCTCAATTGGGAAGCAGTGGGGCCCAGCTTTTAGTTAATTGACAGATTTCCAGAATTACACACAAAGTGATCTGTCCATCTGGTTAGTATTCTTTGGAGAAATAATATTATCAATAGATTCTGTTCCAGTCATGCTTTTTGGAAATTGCCTACATTGAATTTTCATGAAATTCAAGGTACTTTAAACATTCTCTTTAAGAACAAGTGAAAAATAATGTCAGAGGAAGAGAAGTTTCCAGGCTGGTCCTCAGTGGGATGGTAGCTTCTTGTAGAAGTCAGTCTGTTGAACTGAGAAATGACTAGTCCATCTAGTCAAACTATCGCAGTTCATGAGCCTGTCTATAGCTTGCCATGTCAGTCTCTAACAAGTTCCAGCTGAGATTTTCTTCATACCTCGTGCAAATCTTGAGTTGACTTTACAGTCCAAATCCTGTTACCCTGTACTTGTCTTCCTTCACCCGCTTCCCCACGATAAAACAACAACAAAAGAAATCACACTGCTTGTAACTCATTTTAGCTATATATCAGAATGTAGCACTTCTGTTCTTCTGAAGTTTGGCAAAGCTAATTACAATTCTTCACAGGCTTTCTGGCTCAGTCAGATGAAAGGTGAACAAGGGTGAAATTAAAGACTGAAAGACTGCGGGTAGGAAACTGATGGAACCTTTCTTGACTTAGTCCTGATTCCTAAAGCACTTGTGACACTTTGAGTTTGGTATAGCCTGCAAATACTGAAAAACGTCTCAGATGATGGAGTAGAGGTTAAAACTTACTGTGTCTGCTGCCTGTTCCTTAATCTGGAGGTTGGTTACTTTGTCAAAGAAAGAAAATGGATGAGGCTACCCACTCTGTTTTTAACAAACCCAAGTGATCTATAGCTTACATTCCCGTGTTTTGAAATAGAAACTACCTGTTCAACTAGTTCTAGTGTCCTTCTGGACTGCCGTTTCCAGAACTATATCTGTCTCTCTTCATTCTCTGAGATCTTGTTCATCTTTCAAAAGCTCTCGGACATTCCAGCACACTGCTATATGGCTAATTCTACATGATGAACTTCCTCAGGCTCTGATGACTTGTGGAGCTCTCTTTTTTGATCTGTTCTTGCCATGTTTATGGTCTGCATTGTCATCTCTTCAATCGGAATTAAATATTGGGAGCTTCGTGGTTGCTGGTCTTGTCAAAATGGATGGTTAACTATAATATTGGGATATTATTTTTTTTTAATTTTTTGTTTCCACTGCCCTGCTTTAGGGTCCCGATTCTGCTGGTGCTCAGTCCTGTTCTTCTGGTGGAAGAGAGGAAGTGTAAGTGTTTGGGTTTTTTTTAAAGTCATGCTGTGGGAAAATTAACACTCTCCCAGAATAAATCCAATAAACTTGAATAGAGCTTTTTCTTATTTTTCCTCACAGAAAGTATGTTACGTACATCTCCAAATCTGAAGTTCTTCCTAAATCGTCATCTACTGTCATTGAATGTGAGCAGGTTGCAATGTATGATAAAAACCTGCTCATATGTGAAGGCTCTGAACTTTCATTTGAAGAGCTGAGAGCCAAGAGATACTTCAAGAAATATGAGCGCCTCAGAAGACAGCAAGAATGGGGTATTCTTCTCTTTCCATCTTGCTATTTCAGAAATGTTCTCATATTCTTGGGAAAACTAGTACTTAGCTGCATGCATTTCTTTTCAACCTCTCTATTGAAGCCTGAAAACTTTCTCAAAGCCCAGGTTAGCATCCCCGTACAGAAACAGGGTGGGATGAGCTTGGAAGCATCAGGTAACATGCCAAACAATTGACATTGATATTTACTGTTTAAGCTCATCCCGTGGGTTTGTCTTTTGAAACCTCGGTTGTCATAAAGAGTGGTGTCCCCTTCTGAGGAAACAGGAGGGAAGTGTGAGCAGCTCTTGGCTGTATTAATTACCCTGATGTGAGCTCTAGCTGTGGCTCTCTGCCACCTGTAATTCAAGATCGAGAGTGTCTTGGTTCATATCAGTGGGCCGTAATCAGAAAGAGCCCAGAGTATGCTTTAAACTGTCCTATGGGTACATACGATGCCATAATTTGCCCAAGTTAATTAAAGGCACACTGCAGCAAAGAGGGCAGCACTCTGCCTTCACTTGGCCTTGGCAAATGTAGCTGTGGGACGCCCCTTGTATAGTCAACGATGGCATGCTTGTAGCTGGGATGGTCTCAACGCAAAGTTTGTAATTAGAGGTAATACCTTTGTTTGCTGAATGATGATATTTTGGAGAAAAAGTAGTGGGCTTTCAAATAGATAAATTAGGTCTTAGAGAAGCAAAACCAGAACTGAGTGCAAATAAAGAGCAGCTGCTCAGAAGTGAGTTAGTTGTGTATCTGACCATTTATAGGAGGGGGGGAAAGTTGCTGGGCGATGTTTCCAGGAAAAAGAAGTAATTATCTCATTAGGTAAAGGAAGAAGTGGATAAGTTGTAGTCAGCGGAATGGGGAGGGATTCCATGGGAGGTAAGATGCTAATACATTTTTAAACCAAGTGTTTGAGTCTGGATTTTTTTTTTTTTTAATCCAATAGTTATGTATGATAATTCCTGTCAGGGGCAACTCTTCCCTTGGGGACAGCAGGCTCCATCCCCACCCAAATTTTACCAAAGGGTCATATTGGTAGAATCTTTCAAAGTTGGTTTCCTTTTATGCTGTGGATGGGTGCCACTAGCGTGCTTGCAGCAGCACAGAGCCTGGCACCACAAGCACAGGTGAGAAGTAGGCTAGCCTGTGAACTCTGCTAAAAAGCATTAGGGAAGACACTGGTTACCCAGCCAGTGCTGAGAGTGTTGTGTGGCCTTCCCTCAAGGGATCAGGAGTGAGAGGTTAGACACTGAGTCCTGTGGGAAGTACCTGCTTCTCTCAAACTTACACCGCTAGATCTGTGTGTCATCCTGCAGTTGCACAGCAACTCTCTCCCTCTCTCTAAATTTTAAATTCCAGCAGCTTGTAATGTCTGTGTTGGGCAACTCATTTGGACACTGATTAACTGTTTCACTTATTATCATTGTTTTATCCTTAGAAGAAGAAGAGAGAGACTCCATGAGGAAAAAAGAGTCAGCTGTCCTTGAACTGCAAGCCCTGCAGCAGAAGCTGGAACAGCTCACCCAGCTCACCAAAAGCTTGGAGGAAACTAGACTGGAACCAGCATCTACAATGCCAGCTGAACCAAATAAAACAGTGGTAAGTATGCACTATGATCAATAGGAGCAGTCTTCATTAACTTATCTCATAAAAATTTAACCATGCTTTAGATGGTAATCAGAATAGTTTGCTAACGAAATCTGGAAGTCAAGGCTGTAATACTTAATTAGTATAGATACCTGGCATAATTTTAAATGCTTGATGAAATTTATTTTAATTGTTAAACCCAAAAGTTTGGTTTTGCCGGTCTGCGGTTTAGTTTTAGTTGCATACGAAAGTTCTCTTATGCATGAAAAACTATTCTAGTTATGCAGAAATAAAAGGGAAAATGGCAATGGCTCTACTTGTGGGGGTGTTTTTGAACGTAAAAGAACATTTCTCATCTCTGAAGGTGCATCCACATGTGACACCCAGTGCAGCTGTACAGCAGAACTGGATGGCATCTAGTCAAAGTTCAGATCTGCAAAATGCCCAAGGTCTGGTGCCAGACCAGTCTCCATCGAGTACTGTGTCGTCCACTGCTCTTACGCTGCAGTCAGTGAAACCTGTTGACCAACAGATGACATCAACCTCCCTGTGGGAAGCAACATATAAGAAGAATGCAGTCAAAACTCAGCTAGAGCTTGGAGAATTCCAGAACAGTTTGTTACACCCTCCATTCAATAATGTTTCAGCTCAGGAACGGGCATATCCGGACTCGGCTCTTAATTGGAACGCTGGAGAACAGTATGTATAAACAGGCTAATTCTTGCTCTGCAAATTGTGCAATCTTCAGTATCTACATTTCAGCTGAGAATTAACTGGGAAAAAAAGGTCTCTTCTGGAAAAAAAAAAAATCTGAAGTAGCCTGTGGAAACCAATATTTAGGCATGGATCAAACTTAGAGTCCTCATTTCAGGTTTTAATTCCTTTAACCCTGTGTTTTAATGGTAATGACTAAGAGGAAATTCAGTGTGTAACTGAAGTAATTATTCAGCGTTGCTTTCCCTGGCATGCCTGAAATAAACAACAGGATGTGCTTAGTTTGTGCAGATCCCATACGTTACATCTTGGCCACAAAGGTATCCAGAGAAGAAAAAAAAGTGCTTGTATTTATCTTCTGCACTCTTGCTTGTGTGATTTAGCTAATACAGGAAACAAAATTGGGAGGCAGAGGGAGAAACCTAGGTTAGCAAAGTGAGCATAGCTGTGTAGGCTTGGCCAGTGGGGAGATGGAACCAGTTGTAATTCACTTACATTATGGAGTTACTTGGAGGCAAACTGTATCCAAGAAGAGTATGTAATGCCAGCTTTTTAACCCTTTTAAAGGACTCCGCTGCCTTTGAGGTTTTGTACCTATTGGCAACTGAACGAGAAACATTCTGGGGGGCAAGCTCAGTATTCCATTTGACTTAGTCTGTTTGACTAAGAAGAGACATTCATGGGGGGGGGGGGGAAGATAGGATCACTAGTCGCTGTTTGTGTGGGATGTTTCTTTTGTTCTAGACTGGGGAAGGCCTCCTTACTACTTAGACTCCAGTACTGCTAAGTCCCGAACTGAAGCTGGAATTTAAATAATAGCTTTTATTTCAAGCTAATGTTCTTAATGTCTCCTTTGAAGGCACCCTAACCAGAGAACGACTGGAGAAACTGCTTCTGTGGACATAAAAGAAGGTAATAAGCTGAGTTTTGGTAAAGACTGGTGCTATTGGTATGACTGTTACTGGCAGGGGATCAATAGCATGTGGCTACTAGTTCCAACCCTAGCTAAGCTTTTTGACTTTCCTAACTCCATCCCTGCAAGTTTGGGCAATGTCTCCATATCCTGTCTGTGGAGCCAGTCCTTGTTTCTACCTTCTGTGCAATTCCTTTTTGTTTGAGCTCAGCTGGGAGTTTGCTGTTTGTCCTTGCTAGCTTCCTGCCTCTTTGACTTTCTGTGTCAAAATGGATCGTTTCTGTGAATTGAAGATGGAGTCCTCGGAAGCCACCCAGGCTGTCCAAGGTCCCTCTTGCCCTTCAGGACAGTCTCCCTTGGGAACCTGCCAAGCAGATCTCTGAACAAGCCAAAATCTGCTCACCCAAAATTCTTTGTTGTCATTCTGCTACTCATCTTGTTTACTTCTCTTACTAACATTTTGCTAGCTCCTGAAATGTTAATAAACAATCCCAGGCTGCTTCAGAAACGATCTTACTGTTCTCGTTTCCAGCATCTAGAGTTGGAAATGCTTCCTTTGCTTCTGGAAATGCTTCTCAAGCTACCCCAAACACCTCGCTGGGAGGAGCAATGCAGGCAACACCATTCAAAGTGCAACCTTCACCTACAGTTCATACGAAGGAAGCATTGGGTAAGCACCTGGAGTAACATGCAAGTTTCACTGGAATTAATGGGATCTTGCCTGGTAATTTTAGTGGAGCCAAATCTATAAGGAGGCTATCTAGTGATGGGCACGTGCACCATTCAATCAAAGAGGAAAATAAAATTAGATTGGTACTCTTCTTTTGCAATTGTCTGAATGACCCAGAGCTTTTGACCGGAAATAGATGCTGTAATAACATCCCAGCAGCCACATCCTTTAAACTCCTGGATAAGTCACTGGTGGTACACCTGCCAGGCTTCTTTGGGCAGCATGTTCTCTGAGCGGCTCTTGTCAGTACTGTCAGAGACTCCTGTTTCTGAGATGATGACCTTCAATGGACTAATGTGGAAGAATGTTTGGAAGCTAGTAAGTCAGCTTATTATATGTTGAGCTTTCCTCCAAAGCTGAAACAAGGGTGACTTGTGCAAAAGATCTTTGATTTTTTTTTTTTTTTAAATGGATGTTGTCCATTCTAACATTGCTTTTTCAAAATCCCGAAAGGGAAATTGCTATTGTATTTCTAATGTCAGATGTGGAGTAATAATATCCTGGTACTGTTTTATCCCTTTTGTACTCTTCTGCCACGTTCTTCTGTTTTGATAGTAAATCTGTTAACCACTACCATGTAACAAACTGCTGCAGCTGAATATATATCTGTAAAAATAATTTTAAAAAGCTCATGATATTTGTTAGTCTTCCAAATATCTAAGAAGATAAAGGAGAATTTGCTCCTTCAGGAGAACTTGAAATCTCATCTTGGAGAAGGTAAAAAAAAAAACCAACACAAAACCATGGCGCCAACAAGTATGTGTTGGCCAAGTCAGATCTTCCTGTCTTTGTTCAGTTGTCTGGAGTGTTTAAATGCAATATGAAGGAATAATTGGTTATTGACATTTGACAAATAATAATTGGCATTTGATTTGACTACTACACAATGAAAGAACCTCTGAAAAAAACGTTTTTTCTTATACTGGGAGTGATATTCTTGTGGGTTTTATTTCTTTTTTAGGATTCCTCATGGATATGTTTCAAACACCCATCTTGCCTGAACTATCTCCTCTTGAAGAAAGCAAGGAGCAATTTGAAGTCTTTTGCAGAAAAAGTGGTAAGTACCACTTATTTTTTTCAGTCCATGATGTTTCACTCCTTTATTTTCTGTTTACCCCTCCCACCAGTCCTCATAATTTTGGGATAAGTAGGTGTTTGATTAGGTGTGCAGTGAAGAAGCTGCTTCTTTCCTGATAATGAATTTAATTTATGTCAGCTTCTAAATTGTGGCGTACAGTCTGAGAACAGCAGAAGCACTTTACCATTAGCAAGCCTATTAATGTGTGTATTAAACACGTTGCTTCTCTGTAGAGACTTCTCTGGTATTTAAACCGGAAATTTGAAAAGGGCACAGCTGGTACTTCATACGAGTGAAGCTATTTTCTAAAACATTTTGCAGGCTGGGTGTTAGTATCTGAAATGCCATCTTATCATAACAGTTAAAATTGTCTGAAAACTAGGCAGTAGCAGTGGCTTACAAGAGTGAGCGCAGAGATATTTCGCAACTGGTCAGATGCAGCCAAGAAGGCTTCTGTAATTCTGGCCAGTCTTGGTTTTGAGATTGAAAAATCTTCCCCATTTCCAAGAGCTCATAGGAGAGATGAGTTGCGTGGCAAATCTGAGGATGCTCCTGGTCTAGCTGGGTGTAGCCATGGCCATCAGTTGCCTGGTTGCGGGTGAAAATGTGACTGTTTATATAATCTTTGTTGGGTGAAGATAATATTGGTTATCTTTTCTTTTTAAGAGCCTGATGGAACTCTGAAAGCTAATGTTGCTGCCCCTGTCATGCCTGCCTTTGCTATCTTTGAAGATGAGAATGAAAAAGAGAACAGCGGGTAAGGTGAAAGAAGTAACGGCTGAGTTCAGTTTATTAAGAATTACATATAGGATTGATTCTATTGCATATAATTTTGTTGTGACTGTATTTGAAGTATCAGGGTTATTTACGGGCACAAGCTTGAACATGGGAAGTTCCATCTTAACATGAGGAGGAACTTCTTTCCTTTGAGGGTGGCAGAGCACTGGCACAGGCTGCCCAGAGAGGTTGTGGAGTCTCCCTCTCTGGAGACATTCAGAACCCGCCTGGACGCCGTCCTGTGCAACCTGTTGTAGGTGACCCTGCGCTAGCCGGGGGGTTGGACTAGGTGATCTCCAGAGGTCCCTTCCAACCCTGACCATTCTGTGATTCTGTGGGATAGGCTTGAATACAATCACTAGCAGCTGTGTGGAAGCAGCATGAGAAAGCTGTAGTTGCTTCTCTGTGGAATTGCACAACTTTCCTGTTTGGACAGTGTGCTTGAGATGCTTAATTTTCTGGATAACGGTGGATAGCTCGTTTCTCTGAGCTACTGCAACTTCTCTAAGTATCTGCAAATGGGATTCCATTAAAAAAAAATAATAAAAAAAAAATTAACAAGTCTTTCTTATGGTCAGTCTGCCTGGGAAAGTTTCTGGGGAAAAGCTATTCTAAACTACCTGTTTTGTCAGGATCCCGCAGCATAAAAACAAGCCAGAAGAGCCCAGAACTATGGGAGAACGTCCCTTGACTGACTGTACAGCGAGTACAGAAGTGAGTGTTTGGTCTTATTGCAAGAATTAGCCGTGAAAATGGGTTACGTAGCTACAGGGTTCAGAGACTGTTGTATTTACATTTGCTCTATCGCGATCCTGCAACATTCTTATGAATGATACCTAGCTGAACTCTAGATACCCTTTCCCGTTTCCTGCCAATGGGATGAACTTTTTCAGTTGTTAATTTTTGCAAAACTTCTAGAAGCTTAATTGTGGAGACTTCTATCCCTAGAACAAATCTGACTGCAGTTGGTGTACAGATTTGGCATCTGTTTACGGGAAGAAGGACAGGGAGGAGGAGACACTTAATGTTCTAATAACCACCTAACAGTTTTCATAGCCAAGGAGATGCATAAAACTTCAGGCTGCTTGGATATAAGTGATCACTAAGTAATGATGTAGGCTTTTTCAGCCTCTTATGGCAATATAATTTGTCTAGCATTTTGCTGTGATATTGATTATTGCCAACATTCGGGTCTGATACAAAACTATGTAAACCTGTGATTTAGGTTATATTGCCATTCTTGTATTTTTCTAACACTGTGAGTTGGCACAGGCAGACTCAACATTTTAAACTGACTGCAGAGGCTGCTGGTAGGCTACAGCGCGGCTCTGGCAGGATAGTTTTGATGGCTTAGTTTTAAATCTTTATATATTTTTCCTGTCTAGGAAGAAACAGGGACACCGGAATTCTTAAAGGATGATTATACAGTGTGGAATGTACCAAGTAATAATAAAACGTTAGCTCCCAGTCCAAACAACACAAGAGACTTTGCACGAGCTGCCCAGCTTGTATCAACACCGTTTAATTACCTGTCCGCACGTTCCCGACAAGCTTTGGAGGACAAAGGTAAAATAATGAATACTTCAGGTCGAGGGCATCTAATTCGATACTGCATAACTCCATTTCTGTGCCTTGGTCACCTCGCAGGCCTTGCTGAATACCACGTAGGTATGACTCCTACTGCTGCCACTTCTGAGTATGCATTCCTTGCAGAACAGCAGCTGGGAGCATGGGCTGGCTCAGCACATAAAATTTCCAAGAGTTTTTAATTGGGGGAATAAGAGAAGGTGGTGAGGGACAAGAGAGGCTTTGACTGTGCTGTAGAACTGCTGTTCTGAACTGTTCCAAGTGGTTGTAAATAGTCAAAAAATTGACTGAAGTCCCAGCACCACCTTCTTCTGGGGGCACGTTTATGCTTGTCTCCCCCTCTTTAGTCCTGGAATACACTCCCTAAAGAAATCAAGCTGTTGTCTTTCCTTATATATTTTAGAATAGGCCTGTTTGGTTCTAGCTCTTGTGATACCTTAGCAACTTTCTCAGCTGCAGTGTGACTTAACCTTCTTGTCTTGGTAAGAATGCTCTAAATGTGCTTGCCTTTGCGGAAAATAAACATTGTTGCTACTCCTTTTGTTCAGCCTGTGGAGATGGCTTGCTGCAAATGGATTTGGAGTTTTCTGAAGAACTGCACAAGCAGACAAAAACTAAGAAGCTAAGGTATGTCACGACTTGCTGAGATTTTTCAAGGCTCGAGAGTGCTACGCAAATCTGTACCAGAGCAGGCAGCTCTGCTGTGCTGCTCTTGATTCAAGTTTTCCAAGTAATCTAGAGCTGACATATTTGTGTCAGACTGACTCTGCTTAGCATACATCTCAGCACTTCGCGGAGTTAAATGAACCTGGGTATGGTGACAAAGCCCCTGAAAATGCTCCCATGATTTAAGTTTGCTGAGAATTCTAATTTAGAAGTTAACTGTCCAGACAGTTTTAATGGCCATGTATGTAAAACTACTGCTTTCTTTTCAATATTGGCTGAACTTGTTGGCTGATGGACTTGAAAGTTATTAGGCTACGGGTAGCACAATATAACCAGATCTTATTTTCTTAGGAAGTCTCCATTTTATTCATCTTAATGTTGGTTATGGCCAAAGTAACAAGCACGGACGTTTGACACATTTTTGCTTACTGAAGGCACAAAAATACCATGGCAGTACTGTCAATTAATAAATTTTGTTTTAAATATGTAGCCCTGCTCTTGAACACGTTGCAGAACAAGGAGAGCTCCAAGGAAATGTCTTGAAACAAAGAAATGGAATTCAAGGAATTGTTGCAGCTCCTTCTCAAAGATTACATGACCAGACTGCCATGAGCAGAACTGAATATTCCTCATCTGTTGAGGTGGACAGAATTTCCCATGAAAAGGTGTCTGGAGCTGGGCAGGACAGGACAACCCGGAGCGTTAGAGCTGCAGGTAGAGAGCATTGCCTACAGTTTTCTTCTGTCAAGTCCAAGACTGGGGCGGATTCATGTTCTTGCAGCAGTGCTTTGTTCCAACATGAAGGTGGTCGCTGCAGTGAACAAACTGTCTTGCAGCTCCTGCAAGGAGATCGCTGCATAGGTAGAAGTAATGTGAAGAAGGACAAGTGTGGGTCATACCTGTATTATATGATGCCAAAGATATCATGAAGGACAGGAGTACATAAGGGTTCTTTGCTAGTTGAGGCTCAAATACTATACTTCAGAAACATCCGTTTTCAACTTGCGATTTAAAAAAAAATTATGGGCAACTTTAATGGAAGGCATAGGTATAAAAGCTGGATTGTCAAAATTAAGGAATACTTAACTCTTTCATTTGTGTGTTGTGTTTTCTTGGTTTGTTTTTGTTTTTTTTTTTTTTAAATCAGTGATACCCATTCAAGTATAAGCTTGTGTTACCCCTTTGAAATTACAGTTCTCTTATAGCTTAAAAATGTTTTTCTTTTTTTCCATGAAGTGCTTGTTGAGAATCCTTGGGATAAAGAATTGATTTGCAAATTCTTATCAGAGCTTCCTAAACCACTCCACACCTACGCCAACTACTTTGAATGGAAATCTATTCTTCCATCCATCAGACTGAAGGCTCAACTCCCACTGGGTAAGAGCTACTTTAAAGCATTTCTCAAAGTTTTTCTGGGAACCTCTGAGGTATTTTTTTAACTTGTTTTTCTAGGGCTTATATCCAGGTAGCTTCCAGATTATCTAAACCTCAGATTTGAAATGAGACAGGTGTTTCTGTTTGCCTTTTGTAGCGTAAGCATTTTTGATTAGGCATTCTGAGTAAGGCATTTTCCCAGTTTTCCTTTCCCTGTAATCTGTGACACAACTTTCAGACTTTGTATAGAGCAGCAGACCTGTGTCAACAAAATCTGTATGACAGTAATTGCAACACACTTGTATGACTTAAACATTAGTGTTTACTTTTTAAGGAATGCACTTTGGAATTTGATTACTTCCAGGGAGTCAGGCTAAAATAGAAACACTAATTTTTTTTATTTTTTTTTTTTGTATGTGGCACTTTGCAGCACTCTTGTTCTCAAGAGTGAGTACAGGCTCTCTTCTATGGAAAAGCTGGCTGACAAGAAGAGACTTGTAGAGAAAGACTAGCACTGGGGTTAAAGCAATAACTTATGTAGGCTGGTGCTTTTTCTTTTTTCTATTTTATTTTTCTAAGTAGTGATGTCTCCTGAAGTTTGCAAGCAGGACTTAATGTTGTTAATCTCTTAAAGGTTCCAGCTCATTCCACGTGGACTGCTTGGTTGGAGAGGGAGCTTTTGCTCAAGTTTATCAGGCTTCCATTCTGGATGCAAGTAACCCCAGAAACAACCAGAAAGTAATATTCAAGGTAAATAGCGTTGATTCAGAATAGCTCAGCTGGAAAATTCGTGAGTCTTATAATGATGACACCTACCCTAGGTGGATTCTGCTGAGCTTTCTTATTTATAAATAATGAAGTAAAGCATATTGGTCTATCCTGAAAGCCTTGTTCAGATTGAGTGCTGTGATGTGTGATTCATTCTACATGGGAAGTTATTTGTCCTCTTGGCTCAACTTGCCTCTTCATCTTTTCATTATGAAGCAGTCACAAGTATCCTAAGGAGTAAGAATTAGAGCCAGACTATCTATCTCAGCTGAACAAAGGCAGCTACCTGTGCAAGTGCTCTTAGTCCACAGCGAAGGAAAATGGATGTGGATTGATGATAAAATTGCTCTTGCTACTAGATCACACTGAGAGGGCCTCTCTTTGTTCCAGATACATGTTCACTAGCTTGCATTTTTGCACTTTGTGCAGCCAGCCTGTTTGGTGGCAGCTGGCGGTTACATAGACTTTGCTGGATGATACCTCTCTGGAACAGTTTTATTAATAAACACACTTCTCTTGATGATGATTGCGAATTGGGCAGCTGCCTTTCAGCTCTGCCCTGTTTTCTTCCAGGCTGCTTCAGTACAGGAACGAGCAACAGATGATAGCATGTGTTTACATCAGAACCACTGCCAAGAGGAAAGTCTGTGCAACTGCGGGGTCAGCTTAGTCCAGGAGGGTTATACCAGGTCATGCAGCTCTGCATCTGCTGCTGGCTGAGAGGGCACGTGTACAGTTACTACAGTCTGGCTGGAACATGGTTACGTGATTGAGTTGATACGCACACCCCCTTAGCTTCTCCACATCAGATCTATTTTTGTGGATCTCCTCTGCAACATTTAATCTTTCAGAAAAAAAAAAACAAAACACTTTTTCATGTTAACACCTTAACTGAGAGCTTTCTAGCATGTAAAGGTGACTTAAGTTGTTTTAGCATCAGGTATTCAACGTAGCAGGGGAAATAGTAGGGAACGGAATTGGAAGGGTTTTCCTGTTTTGATTTCAAAAGCCTTTTCTCTTACACGAAATGTCTGTTGCCAGCAGAAACATCAACATTGCAGAAAGACTGACATTTTAAGTAACACAGGAGAGTGTATAAGCCAGAATGGAATTGTGGTGTGTAATTGAAGTCTTGGTTCAAGAGGATTAATCATTGACTGTATCGACCTGAAGTTAATTACTGTAGATATAAATATTTCATTTGGTCAAGAGGAAAAGTGCCTAGTCGGCTGTTAAAAAAAACAAACAAAAAAAACCCAACCTGAGAAGAACTACTGCTGTAATGCTAATAGATTTTCCTAGCAAATCAACTTTTTTGTTACAGGTCCAGAAGCCTGCCAACCCTTGGGAGTTCTATATAGCAACACAACTGGTAGAAAGGCTCAATCCAAGTACACGCCATCTCTACATCCACTTTTATTCTGCTCATTTCTTTCAAAATGGAAGCATTTTGGTTGGTGAGCTCTACAACTATGGAACACTGCTGGTAAGTGTGATCAGCTTGTGCTCTGGAACATCTGTATTCTTTTTGGAGTGCTATTGTATTACAATATTCAGATGTCCCCTCTATTGTCCACTTGATGGACCTTCATTGTGAACATGCTCTGTGTTTATCAACATGGACCTGTAATCCATATAAAGTTATTTCTGTGTAGCTGAAGACTCTTCCCTATCGTTTTCTTTACAGAATGCCATAAATATTTACAAAAAGCTTCCTGAGAAGGTGATGCCTCAAGCACTTGTAATCTACTTTGCTGTAAAAATTCTTTATATGGTAGAAGAGCTCCACAGCTGCAAAATCATTCATGGTGACATCAAGCCTGACAATTTCATACTTGGAGAAAGGCAAGTATTTCCCTCTGCTACCTGAGATGCCAGCATATCATAATGTCATAGCCTTGATACTTACGTGATCACTGCATGTTGTCATGACTGAAGGTTTCTGGACAACGATACGTGTGACATAGATGGTCTCTCTCATGGCTTGACGCTCATTGACTTGGGACAGAGTATAGACATGAAACTATTTCCCGAAGGAACTGCATTTACTGCAAAGTGTGAAACATCTGGATTTCAGTGTATTGAAATGCTGACGCAGAAACCATGGAACTACCAGGTATGAGGTTGCATAGACAACCTGAACGTTTGGAGCTTACTGCATGCATCTGTTGTGAATAAATGGAGTATAAAAATATTGGGCTTTTGCACTTAGAATTGTAACTTCAGCTTGTTGCTTTAGAAAACAAGCCTGAACCCTCTTCTTACAGAGCTTGCCCTGTTGGCTCCACAGAGTGTGTTTCAGCTAATTTTTGGTGGTCTTGATACATTTTTAATATGAAACTTGTTTATACTTTGTTTAGACGGACTACTTTGGCATTGCAGCAACAATCTACTGCATGCTCTTTGGTACCTACATGCGAGTGAAGAATGAAAACGGTATTTGGAAGCCTGAGGGAACCTTCAGAAGGTTGGTGTCAAATTTTTTCAAAACCTTCCTTTGTATAGGAAGATGCGTCATTAGTACCAGGTTTCTCTGAGGTTAGTTTCTGGCATAGCTTTTAGTGTTACTTGCACTTAATTCTTGATAACCCTATAAACTGTGGGTTCAGCGCATGGGAACTGCTTCATAAAATTCACTGACTTAAGGAGGGGAAGTGTTTCAGCAGTGGACGTGGCGAATTGCACGGTGTCCTCGGCTGCTTGCTGCCTGGAAGGAGGAAGCAACAACTAACGAGGAAAAATCCCACTGGTTCATTAAGCAGCGTGCTACAACGGAAGCTGCGTTACATTACAGTGATGGCTGCAGTTGCTCCAGCCTGTAACTGGGAAGGGAGTGGAGTAAATACAGGAAACAGTATTTTTCAACAGCTTAAACTTAGAAATTTTTTGATGCGTTTTTGTTCCTTTGCAGGCTTGCCAATGCTGATGTGTGGAAAGAGTTCTTTGAGAGCATGCTAAACATCCCCAATTGCCACAGCCTGCCTTCTCTAGGAGTTTTGCGCAAAAGCCTGAAAGACTTATTTTGCAAGTCATATGCAAAGGAAATAAAGTTCCTTCGGAACAGACTTGTTGTGTTGCTCATAGAACACAAACGATCACGCAAATAAGCACTTAGTTTGCACAGTTACTGAGGACTGACATTTTATTGATGTGAAATCTTTTTGTAATAACTTGTTTTAAAAATAAATGTTCGTAGGATTAACTTCAGGAATGATAACTTGCATCTTCCTATGCTTTTGTGGGGAAAAAAAATTACACTAATGACGTGTTAATTTAACTTGTCCAGTTTGGGAGGTGTGGGCATGCTGGAAACTGTAGACAGTTGTCATAATATTGTATATTTATAAGCTGGGGGGGGGAGCTGGTGAAAAGTATTGTACAGATTAAGTAACGGCTTTCAACCTCCCCTGGGATTTTTGAGAAAGACCATCAAATCATTGATGTGGAAGGGGCGTTGGGAAGTCGGCTCCTCTGACCTGAAATCAAGGTCAGTGCTGAGTTCAGACCAGCTACGCTGGCAACCCTTAGTTCTCGTACGGAGGCCAGGAAGCATATGGGAGATAAAGGCAGTCCAGCCAGGTGACAGGCAGGCTGGTCTTGGAAATGAAAAGTGTATGTGAGGTCTTGAGGATGATGAAGAATGGAGAGGAGGCCTTTGCGGGGGAGCGAGTTGTTGGAAATGGGAATGTAATTCCAGACTGAGACCCTGCCATCGTGGAAGACTTTGGCAGCTCTTCTAAGAGGAGTGAAGAGAGCACCTGGAAGTGAAATAGCGTGTATGTAACACAGGCTATGAGAATGAGAACTCTTGTAGCTTTCTACGCCTGATCAGGAGAAAACCCATGGTCAGTAGGTGGAAGGAGGACAGGTTTTCTGGAAGTGTGTCTTCTCCCAAAAGAACCACTGCAGATAATCAATGAGAAGGAAATGCTGTTTTGAGTCAGTGACAAGACAAAGGTGCAGATGAGCAGCAGCGCTCCAAGTGCTGGTATTGCAATTCTTTGAGATTTGAGGCTCTTACATTCACAGCCCTCCTGCTCTACCCTTTCTCTCGGGAGCTTCTAGGTTGAAAGAGAGAGAGGTTTGCAGATTAGACAGGACTGAAATCATACTTGCCACTTTTGTTAAATTCACTTCTGACTGGCCACAACACAATTAGAGACAAAGAAAACCAAGAAGCAAATGTCTCTCCTTACTGGAATTGAAAGTGTTATTTTCTGTTCATTATGAGTTTTTGTTTTCCTTTACTGTGGGCAGAATATTGGGAAAATGTCAAGGAAAGCATTCCTTTAAAAGTGCCCCCATTCCTTTTTATTTGTTTTTATGTTTCTTAACTGCAGTGGCCATACACCAACGCACTGAATTGTTGCTGCCTACACAAGTCGCTCACTTGAGTTTGCATGAGGTTGGTTTGACTTTTATAGCTATTTTGTCAAATGTTAAATGTCGAAATAACTTGAATTACCTGAATTACACGAAATCCAAAGAAATCTATCAGGCACCTTGAACACAGCAGCTCCACAGCGGCATCCACGCTGGTCTGTCTTCCCTGGTTTGGGAGCAAAGGCTGCGCTCTTGGGTGAGAATGGACATTGCTTCTTTGGAGCAGTATCTCTGCATTGGCTCCCACCAAACAAACATCTCGGGTGGAGTTTTTCCTCTGCTTGACTTGTTTCAAAGCAAAACTTGTTTCCTGTGTTCGTTCTTGCAGCAAAACATTTAAAAGGATGCTGGGAACAGCTGGACGTGGCTGATAGGTACTGCGAAAGGTGGACGGTACCTCTTGAGCTCCCCTTGCCATGGAGCGACTTTTCTTTTTGTTTCTCCGCATCCTTCAACACTGCTAAGCTGAGACTTGCTGCTAAAACTACTCTGCATGACCTTTCTCCGGAGCCACAACTGCGATTGCTTTGGAGAGCTTCCTAGCTGGACCTGACCTGCCTTCCCCCTCCTCTTCTGTGATTCCTACATGGTGGCAAAATCTCCCCGGCTGCTCCATCCCAGGGTGAGCTGCACCAGCCATGGGAAAGTTGTACTGTAGCTTATTCACTGCCTTTGCGTGAGCCTCTGTGGCTGCTGATGGATCATGGGGAGTAAATATATACAGGGCTTTGCTCCTCGCAGGCTGGTGGTGCTCTGCATCGATCCCTTACAAACGGTGAATAACGGATGGCCGGCAGCACAGCGTGTTGCTGAGAAGCCAGGATTGCGGGATGATCCCAGCACTGAGATGCTTCTCTCGATGAGGACCTTATTCCTGTCTGTGGATAAAATGGGGAGCCGTAACCAGGAGTTATGGGACCTGGAGTGATATGTAAGGAAGATAACGTATGGGGGAGAGGAGAGCCAGCAGTGCTGCACAGGGAAATTAGTGCTTGATTGTGTGCACAGCACGCAAAGATACGGCATTTGGACTTGGTCAGCCTGGCTTTGCTGCCTGCGACTCCTCCCTGCTCAAGCTGCATATGAGCGATGTGTGGACTTAATCTGTGCAGAAGCTGGGGAGTGCTCTTGCAGTGGGGCTTGCACGGCACATTTTGGGGGGCTCCGGAGGAGTTCACTGTACCACTGCAGCCTTGGGGATGCAGTTATTCTGCATCCCGGTGCCCTGCTTTATAATCCTGCAAAGAGGATAGAAAAAAGGATGTTTTATAAGCAGAGGCTATTTTAAAGCTTTTGAATAGATGGGAGCAGCTCTGTATTGTAGAATGGTTTAGGTTGGAAAGGACCTTGAAGATCATCTAGTCCCAACCCCCTTGCCATGGGCAGGGACACCTCCCACTAGACCAGGTTGCCCAAGGCCACGTCCAGCCTGGCCTTGAACACCGCCAGGGATGGGGCCTCAACAACCTCTCTGAGCAACCTGTGCCAGAGCCGTACCACCCTCACAGTGAAAAACTTCTTCCTAATGTTTAATCTAAACCTGCCCTCTTCCAGTTTGAAGCCATTCCCCCTCATCCTGTCACTACATGCCCTAGTAAAAAGTCCATCCCCAGCTCTCCTGTAGCCCTTTAGGTACTGGAAGGCCGCAATAAGATCTCCCTGGAGCCTTCTCTTCTCCAGGCTGAACAGCCCCATGTATACTACAAGCAAAAATGACACTAAAAAATTTGTTAATAATTCAGAGCCTCACACCCTAAAAAATGGGGCTCCAACTTTCCTCTTGTCCTCTTGACACCGATGTCCCACCAGCTCTTTCTGAAAGGCGCTGTGGTCCCCTCACAGAGCCCTGGGGAAGGCAAGGGCATTAAATTTATTTGTGCATCTATCCACAGGAGGGAGACAAACAACAGACTTTCATAAATCTTGTATTTCATAAATATTTTTCTCTACTTAAATCATTCAACTTGAAAACCATCCAGTGGCTGGGTAGGGGTGCTAAGCCCAGGCCAGCCGATCGAGCCCTGGGCGCTGGGGAAGGGCAGGGATGCTGGGCTCGCCGCGAGCAGGGATGGGTGGGTTGGGTTTCGTAGGGTTTGCTGCTCTGGCCTGGGGACTGCGGAGAGGAAGGCAGCCGTGCCGCGAACTGGAATCGCAGGCTGCTCTGAGTGCAGAGGTACTGGAAACACTTGTCCTGTTGTTTTCATAAATCCAATTGCAGGGTAGAAAAGCCTGTATTGGCGGGAAGGGCATTGACACCCAGAAAATGTGTCATGTGGAGTAATTCACTGCTATGCTGTTCATTTGTGCCTCCTGCGTCTCGCATCGTGCTCTTGCTCTTCTCCCCGCTGCCCGCAGCAAACCTGCCCCAGACCGATGCCTCCCCGTAGGACGTGGTGCTGTGTGCCCGGGCTCCGCAGCTGCCTGTCCACCTGCCTGCAGTTTCGGGAGACCCGACAGCCCCTTCCTCGCTTCGGGAAAACCATTTCCACGTCAAGCAGCGACGCGGGATGTTTCCTTCCAGCAGCAGCGAGCATCTCCCTGCAGCTGGGGCTCCTCTGCCGGCCTTTATGGCAAATAACTCTCAGATTACCCTATAATTCAGCCTGCTTTGCCTCTTGTTAGACTTTCTGTGGCAGATGGAAAAGCCTTCGGGTTTGATGAGAAGCAGCTGGTTAGCAAGTCAGCTGTAGCAAGTTGCACCGTGAGGCAGATCAGCTGGAGAAACCTCCTTGTAGCTGGTGGAAATATAAACATTCAGTACTGGGGTTGCCTTTTTTTCCTCCTTCGTTTAATTTTCTTACGAGCTGAGCTGGAGCCAGCTGTTCTCTGTCCAGGCAAAAATCTCTGCCAGGCTCAAGTTTTTAAATATATAGTAAATATATATATATATGTTTATTTAGTTCCCCATTTCATAACACAGCATCGTACATACATGACACTGCATTATGAGCCTGATGGAGTTTTTACCTGCATTGTTGCCCCTGATTAATGTTAATTTCTGCCTGCCCCACCTTGGGGTAGTGATTTCTTTTTTTTTTTTTTTCAGCTGTGGTACAGGTGTGTCCCCGCCAGCTGTGCAGGAGCCTCTATACAGCTTAAATGTCAGCCCCCCTGCAAGTGGAGAAGGAGCTCGCGTGGGTGTAGAAGTTTCACATCGTTATATATGGTAGATAGGTGTTAGCTATAACTCGCCATGCATCCCTCCTCGCTCGGCAAGCATCCCGTCTGCCTGCAAGCACTGCTCCTGCTCAACAGCTAAGAGCATCCGAGGGAAGCCGGGCATGGGTGTGAGTTCCAAGGATGCCTGCAAGGATGCGTCAAGTGGGATTTTTGCTTGCAATCACCTTGATTTTATCATTCTGGGCTCTCAGTTTTGCTACAAATGATTATACAGGAGCAGAGGTCTGAGACGGGGTAGCTGGTGGGGATGGCTGAAGGGGTGCTGCCTGCCCATGCTGGTGCGGGGTCAGGTTCAGATTGCCCATGCCCTGTTATTTCCCATTAAATAGCCTTAAAAAGAAGCCCCCGGGCCGGGCATCTGCTCCTGCCACCCCCTTGCCCGAGCATCCCATGGGGAAGCAGGAGGGCCAAAGGGTAAAACCATCCCAGGAGGGGCCAAGCGGCGTGACAGGCATGGGAACGGGTCCACAGAGAGTCAACCTGGGGGGGTGGAGGCTCCTATTTTCTAACTGATTTTAAAATGAGCTGCTAAAAAAGAGCTTTGAATAAAAACAACACAACAACCCAAAGCCCCAGCTGGCGATGCTGATATTTCCTCCTCGGCGCGCGCCGAATCCACGCTGATGAAGATCTCTAGGTATCCCCAGAGTCGCCCTTTAGAGATAACTCATCTTGGGGCCTCCACCACCCACACGGAGAGGAGAGATTTCCTGGCGCGTGGGTGGCTCGCTTTTTCTTCTGCAGAAAACCCAAGTTTACTCACTTTTCACCCTTTGCCATAGTGCCGTGCCTCGGTGGCAACCTAGGGCCCCCAGCCAGGATCTGGGGCTTGCTGTCTCCCAGGTCCTCCATTGCTTTCTGGTGGCAACCCATCACTAAGAACTCCTGGTCGAGCCCTTTCTGCCAGCAACATCTCCTTACCATCGCTTGGCAGTGGCCAAATTTGTTAACTGCAGTATTTAAGCCCTTAAAAAAAAAAAGTTTGAGGTTGTTAAAAGTTGCAGGCACCTCACTGATTAGATAGACGCACATTAATGAAGCAGCAGTCCTGGTTCCTGTACAGGTGAGGCACTAAGGTCACCCAAGGCAACGTCACTCAGCCACATTAGGGACAACAAATAACTTCACCCAGCTTGAAATGCCCATTAACTGGGCAACAAATTACTTCTGGCCAGTGGTGAATCAAAGTGACCCTCCCCAGGGCATGCTCCCACCCTGGCCCGGGGGCCACTCAGGTCATGACAGTACCGTTCTCAGCCACTGCTGCCTCTGGAAGAGGCTGCTGCTGCTGAGGGACTGTCCCTTGGTCCATCACGTCACCATCATAACAACGACATCCCACACAGAGACGGTTTAGGTGTTTCTTTAACAAATATACATTTAAAAAACCCACCTATTTTTATATATAGATAACCTTTACATGTTCATAGTAGCCCCCGGGTACATGGAACAAGCTGGTGGAGGAGTAAGGGCTCTATTTTGTTTGGTTAGGGTTTTTTTTAAATTCAGTGACTCAATGGTCACCTAGGGTGTGGAAGACCCAGGTTTGGTCCCTGCCTGACACATGGGACGTGGACCTGAGGTGTGGGGAAGGTGACGCCCGGTCACTCCAACAGAACCACCCTTTGGGTGGGAGAAGGGTGGGGGTGGGCAGGTTTTGGGTCTTTTCAGTGCTGGTGACGTCACCCGCAGGTGCCTGAGCCCGGTGGCAGCCTGGTGCACGTCCCACGGCTGCTCTCACCACATCTGTGCCAGCTGCCTGCCCCGGCACAGGCTGCCGTAACCCACGTGTGCTGCCGCGCTCATCCCGCTCCGCCGGGCAGCCCATCCATCCCTGAGACCCTCCAGCCCTCCCTCCCCTCCCCGGCCAGGAAAACCCCCTCCTCTCCTTCTTCTCTCTCTCTTCTTCCCGGGTCCTCGGTGCCACCTCGGAGGTGCCCAGCGTTGCTGCGTTGCTGTGTCTGCTCCCGCGTTCCCGGGGCTGAAAGCCGGTGGCGCTCGGCAGCGAGTGCGGCACCGCGCCGCAGTAAAGGTCAGGCTCCAGAGCCGGCTCAGATAAAGCCTTGCACTTAAAGCATGTGGCTTGAGCTTGATTTTATCTGCCAGCGCCAAGTGAAATAACATTTATCACAACGGGCTGGAGAAGAAGAAGTCACTTTTTTCCGTTGGTGCGTTGTGTAGTTAAAAACGGGTTCGGTGAGCAGCTGCTCGTCAGGGGGGTGTTTTGGGGGTGGTTTTTCTCTGCAAAAATGGGAGTTTTCAGCTCACTGGGGCTGTGCTGGCAGCATCAGGGGTCCTTCCACCCCAGCCTGGCGCTGTCTCCTTTCCTCCATCCTTCCTTCCCTCACACTTCGCGGAGGCAGTGACGGTCTGCTGGGGTAGTGCAGAGGGAGGGCTGGGTGGGCAGCGCTGGCCAGTGCTGGGAGACTGGGATGCTGCGGTGGCGCGGGATCCCCACCATCCTCCTTATTCATCCCTCTCCACCTCCCCTCTAGTTCCTCCCTTCTAATTTCCATCTGGGAGACAAGAAAGTGCCCTACGGCTGGTGGCATCTCTGCAACACAGATGCCGGCAGGTCCGAGAGGAGCTCTGCTAATTGGTTGTTAGCGCATGCTGGATGCCGCAGGATGAGGGCTGAGATGTGGCATCCCCGACCCGGTGTCCCCGAGGGGCTGGGGGGATGGATGCTGCGAGGACCGAGGTGGCGGCAAGAGGAGGGTTTGCAAACTCCACCTCTCTCCATCCATGTCCACTGACAAGTGTTGTGCCAGACTGCTGAAAATTAGATGACCTTTGGGATGTGGCTTCAGTGAAAATACCTCTTAGATGGTTCACAACAATAGGAATGAGGACAAAGTCGAAACAGATTTGTTCCAGGAGGCTGGTGCCGTGATTCACGGGGGAAAAATGCACTCGGAGAAAGAGGGGGTGAAGCCGGTGACTGTTGCGGCTCTCCAAACAATCGTGGGCACGCGTGAGCCTTGCAAACCCACCAAAATCGCCGGCTTAAATTTAGGTGTTTGAAAGGACAGGCTGTTCTTGCACAATGCTTTCCCCATCACCTTTCTGCTCACATGAGCCACCCACACAGAAACCAAAATGAACGAGGAGGAGAAAATAGATGCAGCATCTGCCTGCCGGCCCCGTACCCCCGGCAGCCCTCATGCCTCTGCGAGCGACCCCCCCCCTCGCCCCCTCGCTCTGCCACAGCACTGTGGGTCCTCTGGGATGCTCGGCCACCCCCGACAGAGGGGCAAAGCCTTGGGTGGCTCCCAGATCCCAGGGGAAGCGGGTGGTCCCTCACAGAGCCACGCTGGCTCTTGCCGTGGGTACTGCTGTCGGAGGGCCGGGAAAGGAGGTGCCAGCCTAATTTTCAGCCCTGCTTCTGCCTCGCTGGCAGAACCCCAGCGTGGAAAGGTGATGGTGCTGCCAAGCCAGCAGGAGGGACCCTTGAGGTTTTCCCTCCTGCTGCTGGTCCCTGCCTTCAAATTTTTCCCTAATGAGTTTTCCTAATGAATTTCCCAAATTATTTTTTCCCGCGCAAACACCCACAGGTCCTTTTCCTTCCCATCCCATCAGAGCGGCACGAAGGGGATAGGAACAGAGCTGCCAGAGCTGGGGCGGCTGCCGGGAGGGTGACCAGGGATGCTCCGGCAAAGGGCAAGATCAGTGTGTCACACCATCCCTTGCACATCAGGCACACGTGGGGCTGCTTTTGGGGCTGGACAAGGCACTTTCAGCCCTGGACCTCCTGTGAGGGATGGTTTACAACCTGCCTGGGGCCACCTTCCCGGCTCTCTCCCATTCAGTTTTGCAATCCACCTGGAGAAATTGCAGCGCTCTCCCCAGCTCCCACCGGCGGCAGAGGTGCCAGCGCCAGCAGACGGAGCAGCATTCATCATGGAGGGCAAGGTCACCCCGAAAGCTGGGAGCACATTCATCATTTGGGCGCTTGGGTGGTGTGCAACCCCATCAGCAGCGAGCAGGAGGCGTTTGGGCTAATGAGCCCTGCCAAAACCAGTGGGGACCGGAGCCGGTTCCCTGAAGGTTTGCAGCAAAGCCATCCCCTGCAGCCCGTCTGGGCGCCGGTGGCCTCCGTGGTGGCGGCGGCAGTGGCAGGGGACCCCCGGCCTCGGCTGATAAAGGCACACCCTCGCAGCAGCAGCTGGGGGACACGATGTCCCCAAGCGCTGCGGGCTGCTCGCCGAGATCTCGGCTGGCACAGCTTGCCCACGCGCAAGCCAGGCTGCTTCACCAGGGCTCCTGGAGGTTTCGCCGGGGTTTATTTTCATTTGCCCCGAAAAAATTCCCTCCCTCGCAGCGGAGGAAGGCGAACGGCACCAGCCACCCCCCAGAGTCAGCAAAAAGTGTTGGGCATCTGTGTTTTTTTTGTAAGGGCGTTTATTGATGGGCACAAGGGCTGGGTGTCGAAGCAGACGCCCGCGCCGTCCCCCGGCTTCATGCGCAAGTCAGCGTTTGCACCGTAGCTGGGGAACGAGGTGTTGAAAGGCGAAGTGTTGGCCGGAGAGAAGAGTCCCCCTCCGTTTTTGGGCTGGTGAAGCACCGGGTGCCGTTGCCTGGTTGGGGTGACGCTGGGTGGGATGGGGGGAACCCATGTGCCCCCCCAGTGCCTGCTCCATCAGCAAAGCTCAACCCCCGGGGGCGGCTGTGCCGAGTTATCCTCCTCTGCACCAGGGTGATGCCGTGGCTGCTCGAAGGATGCACCAGCTCCCGTCCCCGTGCTGTGCTGGGGTGCCTCCGGGTGCTCCCCCTGCTCCATCCCCCTCTCCAGCCAGTGCCTTTACTCGGGGCCTCCTCCCCTGTCCAGTGCCGTCCACCAGCACGATGGACCCGCGGGAGGAGAGGCAGACGATGGAGTCGTGTGGCCTCGGTCACCTCCCTGCGCTTCTCCGACGCGGGCGACGGGGTCTGTAATGTGTGTGTGTATGGGGCTGTGTGTGCGCAAAGGGCTGTGTACAGGCGTGTGTAATGTGTGTGTGTGCATGGGGGTCTGTGTGTGCAAAGGGCTGTGTACAGCTGTGTGTAATGTGTGTGTATGGGGCTGCATGTGTGCAAGGGGCTGTGCACAAGTGTCTGTAATGTGTGTGTGTATGGGGCTGTGTGTGCGCAAAGGGCTGTGTACAGGCGTGTGTAATGTGTGTGTGTGCATGGGGGTCTGTGTGTGCAAAGGGCTGTGTACAGCTGTGTGTAATGTGTGTGTATGGGGCTGCATGTGTGCAAGGGGCTGTGCACAAGTGTCTGTAATGTGTGTGTGTATGGGGCTGTGTGTGCGCAAAGGGCTGTGTACAGGCGTGTGTAATGTGTGTGTGTGCATGGGGGTCTGTGTGTGCAAAGGGCTGTGTACAGCTGTGTGTAATGTGTGTGTATGGGGCTGCATGTGTGCAAGGGGCTGTGCACAAGTGTCTGTAATGTGTGTGTGTATGGGGCTGTGTGTGCGCAAAGGGCTGTGTACAGGCGTGTGTAATGTGTGTGTGTGCATGGGGGTCTGTGTGTGCAAAGGGCTGTGTACAGCTGTGTGTAATGTGTGTGTATGGGGCTGCATGTGTGCAAGGGGCTGTGCACAAGTGTCTGTAATGTGTGTGTGTATGGGGCTGTGTGTGCGCAAAGGGCTGTGTACAGGCGTGTGTAATATGTGTGTGTGCATGGGGGTCTGTGTGTGCAAAGGGCTGTGTACAGCTGTGTGTAATGTGTGTGTATGGGGCTGCATGTGTGCAAGGGGCTGTGCACAAGTGTCTGTAATGTGTGTGTGTATGGGGCTGTGTGTGCGCAAAGGGCTGTGTACAGGCGTGTGTAATGTGTGTGTGTGCATGGGGGTCTGTGTGTGCAAAGGGCTGTGTACAGCTGTGTGTAATGTGTGTGTACGGGGCTGCTTGTGTGCAAGGGGCTGTGTGTGTGCAAAGGGCTGTGTACAGACATGTGTGTGTGCATGGGGGTCTGTGTGTGCAGAGGGCTGTGCACAAGCGTGTGTAATGTGTGTGTGTGCACAGGGCTGTGTGCGTGCATGGGGCTGCTTACAGGCGTGTGTAATATGTATGTGTGCATGGGGTTGTGTATGTGCAAAGGGCTGTGCACTTGTGTGTGCATGGCGCTGTGTGTGTGCAAGGGGCTGTGCACAAGCATGTGTAATGCATGTGTGTGCAGGGTTGTGTGGGTGCATTGGGCTGTGTACAGATGAGTGTAATGTGTGTGTGCAGGGCTGTGTGTGTGCAAGGGGCTGCATACAGGCGTGTGTAACACGTGTGTGCACATAGGGCTGTGTGTTTGCAAAAGGCTGTGTACAGGCATATGTCATGTGTGTGCAAGGGGCTGTGTACAGGAGTGTGTAATGTCTGTGTGCAGGGATGTCTGTGTGCATAGGGCTCTGTGTGTGTGCAAGGGGCTTTGTGTGCAAGGGGCTGTGTACAGGTGTGTGTAATGTGTGTGTGTGCAGGGATGCACGGGTGCATGGGGCACTGTGTGTGTGTGCAAGGGGCTTTGTGTGCAAGGGTCTGTGTACAGGAGTGTGTAATGTGTGTGCAGGGATGTGTGTGTGCATGGGCTCTGTGTGTGCGCAAGGGGCTGTGTGTGCAAGGGGCTGTGTACAAGCATGTGCAATATGTGTGTGTGTAGGGATGCATGGGTGCACGAGGCTGTGTGTGTGTGTACAAGGGGCTGTGTGTGCAAAGGGCTGTGTACAGGTGTGGGTAACGTGTGCATGGGGCTGTGTGTGCGCAAGGGGCTGTGTGTGCAAGGGGCTGTGCACAGGCGTGTGTAATGTGTGTGTGCGGGGCTGTGTGGAGGCACTGGGCTGTGCCCAGGCATGTGCAACGTGTGTGTAACGCCTCCGTGCGCAGAGCAAGCACGTGGACACACGGGTTGCACGCACAACGCACGGCGCGTGTAAGGTGCGTGCACACACTAGGGCGGGTGTGCAACCAGGCACGCGCGGGGGTGTGTAAGGGGGGTGG